>NC_048571.1:26482390-26784574 GCF_013265735.2 Oncorhynchus mykiss
TTGCTAATGAAGATTGATTTATCTGCCTGCCATGACTTGGGCTGAGACGGCGATCTGGCTGAAACAAGCTTTGGATGAATGCTCCTAGAACTGACAACTGGTGGTGAGGAATAGTGTGTGTGTGTGTGTGTGTGTGTGTGTGTGTGTGTGCATGCGCACATGCATTCATATACTTTTATCAGACAAAGTGAGGTTTATTATACAAAGTAGGATTGACAGGCTGGCTTGTTCAATCAGAGAAATATGTGTAGGTGATCCCTGTGGGAATTGAACCCATGACTTCGGTGTTGCTAGCACGAGCTCTTACCAAATTAAAAACACAGTAATCCGTTATTCAAGCAAACTCCCTGCATGACAAAGCACCAAATTAAAGTGTGTTTACTTTTCCTTCGTGAAATGATACAGCCAAAAGTGGAGAGAGGGGAGGAATGAAATTCATGAACATACGAGACACAAAGGTCAGGGGTCACTGCCAATCTCCGGGCTACAAAATTGTCTTCCGCCACGTCACAGGCGTCTCGTATTCCACACGCTCATTACAGGTCAAGGAAACAATGGGAGATCAAGAGGGCTCTCCCGCCACTTAATTTCCTTCCACTAAGAAAATCTCCACATCAAATAGATAATCTTTCACTAACAGCTCAGCTCTCAAGTCAGCTCTTTTCTAGCCCCAGAAATCCTCACATCTTCCGATCTGGCTCAATGAACCGATAAGTCGTGTTTAATGTCTTCCCAGCGACAGTACTGAATCTCTATATGACGGGCTAGCAAATTAACGGGGGACATTTTCTTGTCCTAATGGATAGTATTTACAAGCTCGGACTGGCCTCAGAAATATTCTGTCAGTGACCCCATTCCTCGATATTATGAACAACATCTCATCAATGCTGACTATCCTACCTAGTGAGTACATTCCGACACCAACGTCCATGGACATTGAAAAAAACTTAGATATTTGGTCCGTCCACCCTGGCCTCGATTTCAACGTCCACAGATGTAGTTTCTAGTTCCGGTCATTCCCGGACCTAGAGTCAGTACCTTGACCTGTAGTAACAAATGAAGTGTTGAACAAATCAAATATTTTTTCAATTTTGGATATATAGGATCAGCTTCTCTCCCGCAATCCTAACCGTAACCATTGGTGGGGGAAGTGCTAAATTGACCCACGATCAATCTAGGGACAACTACACCCTACGCCCAGTATTCGCTTCCAACTAGGCCATTACTTCCAACTGGTTTTGCAGAGTCATTTTGAGGTGCATCAATGCTGCCTGCACCACAAAAAAAAGTCATTGTGATGCATTTCCTGTCTGCTCCCCATTCCCAAATGTTACACTTCCTGGTTCCCTCACTCTTGCCCTCATGCCCTTCCCTGTCAGGGTTTGGTCAGTCATGCAACATCTGAAAAGGTTTTCTTGGCCATAACCTTGCCCTATTGGCATTGCAAAAAAAACAACATGAAAAAGAAAGAAAGACCTATGACTAACAACCAGGTGTATGTGTGCATACATACATGCCTTTTTGTGTCTGGTAATGTCCTAAAAGAGGGAGTGAAATACCATCAACCTGCTCAATCAGTGAGCCAATAACCAGTCATTCTCATCCATTTTATTACGACAAAGTCAAGCTTCCTGTAAAAGGCTAAATCAAACCAACAATTCACGTCATATTTCCTTCCTTACTTCAGCCTTGGAGGGAAACTACCAGCGAAAGGCTGCTGACTCACCCTGACTATGGGACTGTGGGAAATATCCTATGAAAAAAAAAGACCCTAACTCTAACGTGAGAAACGTCAGCAGGAAGAGAGAGAGTCTGATTTTTGTCACTGACGTCACCTTCTGTCCCATTGGCTTTAGGGAAACGGAGGAACCGAATGGCTCACGCTTTGGGCGTCGAAGAGCCGTCATGGCGTCTGGAGCGGCTCCGGGCGAGAAGCAGTCTCACCAGTGTGTGCATTCCATAGAGGTCAGCTTCTGTTTGGGCAGCAGTGCTCTCCAGCTAATCAATGCTGTCAGTGTCGATGTCAGCAGTTCTGAAGGGAGCAAGGATTTACTTTGCAGACCGCCATCGCCGTCTTAAATGGTATCCTCCTCTCAGACTTTGGTCCATAGTCTACTAACATGAACGGCTGGGTTCTAGCCCCGTTCTCCTACACTACAATACTATTTTAGTCCTTTGAGCTAAAGCCTAGGCATTTGTTTGGGGAGCTAATGCAAGTCTTCTGGTCTCAGGCAAGGTTATAATCACATGAGCATAGTTCACTGAAACACTGAAGCCCCGTTCTCCTGCACTACAATACTATTTTAGCCCTTTGAACTAAAGCCTAGGCATTTGTTTGGGGAGCGAATGCAAGTCTTCTGGTCTCAGGCAAGGTTATAATCACATGAGCATAGTTCACTGAAACACCTGTCTCTCTTACACAAACGTCCTTGGCGAGACTTCACTAGGGGGTCTGTAAACTGTTTCTGGACCCTCATCAAATAGTTAGTTAATCTTTTGTAAACTAATTCATTATGTGCCATGAGTTAATGTACACTGAGTGAACTAAACATTAAGAACACCTAATATGGAGTTGCACCCCCACCTTTTGCCCTCAGAACAGTCTCAATTTGTCGGCGCATGGACTCTACAAGATGTTGGAAGCATTCTACAGGGATGCTGGCCCATGTTGACTCCAATGCTTCCCACAGTTGTGTCAAGTTGGCTGGATGTTCCTTGGGTGGTGGACCATTCTTGATACACACGGGAAACTGTTGAACGTCAAAAAATTCAGCAGTTCTTGACACAAACCGGTGCGCCTGGCACCTACTACCATAGCTTTCACCTGTTTTCACCTGGTCAGTCTAGTTGATGGAAAGAGCAGGTGTCCTTATACCGGTAATGTATCAGCATTATCAAACATATTAAAACTGTGTACTTATGACTTCCTCCGGAGGGCAAAGACTAAAACAAACCATCTCCACAAGAGAGCAACCGGATACTACCTCAGATATGTTTCAAACCGGTTTCTGGAGATAAGAGAGCAATCCTCAGCAGCTGCCTCCAAATTGAGAGCAGAGACCCTATTTCAACGGCAAGCAATTTGTTTCAATTGGTTAATACTCCCTTAATGCATGATACAGATGTTTATCTGCAATGTTGTGTAGTGGTTGTGTAGTGGTTGTTACCCACAATGACCTGTTACCTGATGTTGGCTTATTATAGGTTGAGATACAGGCTAGATACTAGATCGACAGCTACTCTAGGAGATAGTCAACGTTGCTTCCCATGTGTGCCTTATCTGGACAATAACTAATCAATAGGCCCATGAAAACTTACCTTGATTAGGGTCTATAGAGATAATAATTATAATAAGAGTCGACAACAGCACAAATAGCTGTGTCCTCTGATTTGACCTGTGATTGTAAGAAGGCAGCTTCAGGATGATCTTCAACAAATAGGGTGCCATGAACAACCGCTAAAACTCTCCTGTGCTAAGATAAACCTTTGGCTTGATTATCCCTCGCCTTCCCTATGTACCTCCACCTCCTCCGCTGCCTTCTGTCGGCCCGAATTGGCATCCCTCTCCAGACCTAGGCTCAAATACTATTTGAACTAATTTCAAATACTTTACCTGTGCTCGGTTGAGCTTGCTTTGCTCAGTGGACGGATAGAATAGTCTGACGCTCCAGGCAGACTTGAGCAAATGCTCAGTATTTTGACATTGTTTGAATAGTATTTAATAAACCCAGGCCTACTCCTCTCTCAGCTCCCTGCCGTGGTTGAGGTGTTGACAGGGAAAGGAGAAAGGAGAGCGTTTCACACACATTCAACTCTGCACTGGAACTGGACAAACAGAAAAACCACTGGAGAAAAAGGCCATGCCAAACATTCACCGTTTGCTTCTTTGACCTGATGAGGACCATGTTGGTCCAAATGTTCTGTCGGTATTACCAATAGATTTTTTGCATATTTTAATAAAACCTGTGTTTGTCCAGGTTCGTCTGGTTGAGAGAAAATCAATTTTGCAAGAAGGGACCTGGTAAGATAAGTAGTAGAAACAGCAGACGGTGAGCGGTATCTTTTATTTCTCTAAAGGTGCTGACAGTCCCATGCGTCACAGTCGTGTGGTAGTTGGCAGGAGCGAGAGGGACTTACTGTATGTGGCCCCTTTTCTGGTGACACTCCTCACCGGCCTACTGGAAACGCTCCATCCATCCAGTAAATTACGTCAAACTCTTCCACCCCCAAGAGAGAGGCTACATCCCAAAAGGCACCCTATTCCCTATATAGTGCACTACTTTTCACCAGGACCAAAAGGTAGTAGTGCACTATATAGGGAGTAGGGTGCCATTTGGGATGGACCACTTACTTGAACGGCCACTGCCAAGTGCCAAACGGTAAACCCGTACAGCTCTAGCTGCCTCCACCCAATAGTGTCGAATCGAAACAAAGACCAGGCTGAAATCTGTCATCTCAGCATTTTTCTCCCTCACTTATTTTATGGCTCAGAGCAATAGTCTGCTATGGGAGAATTCCTTTGATGGTGTAACGTTATAGCCCAGTGCAGAGGTGTGATGGGAAAGGGAATTGTCCACCTACGTAGTTAGTTTTAATATTGAATGCTTTATTTTTCCCCCAGTAGCAAACTGGTGTAACGTAATTCAAGAGTTTGCCGCAGCAGGCATTCTAATTAGCACTCTAACCCTGACAATCGATGGAACTACAATCACCATCAACGTGCTGCTGTAATCCCACAGAGTGAAATACGACCTCAGCGATGCACGTTTGTGGAAATCCTCTTCAGTTGGCTAGCATAGCATCCGCTTTTTTGGCAAGGCAAATAGCAATCATTGGCACAACCACACAATGATGACATGGAAGAGGTGGGTGGGAAACCGAGAGAGAGAGAGAGAGAGAGAGAGGAGGAGAAATGTCTTCCCGTTGTAGCTTTTTCCGATGAGCAGAACAGCGGAACAGCTTCCTTTCTTTCTTTTCTTCCTCTGACTCCCCCTCCACACCCCTTTCTTGTTTTATATGATTACTTTATCAAAAGCCCCCCCAGTAGAGGACAGGGGGTGAAGTGTGAAGGCAGTAGTCATCACGACGGTGACCCCAATAACTTAGTGACCGCCCAGCTGCAAGCATCTATTGGACGTCCCTCTGGGGGCAAACGTCCTTCCTCTCATGAACTGTCAGCCGACTCACATGCCACAAGGGGCTCCACCCTTCACAATAGCTTCCTGCCCCCATTTGTTCCAAAGAAGAGGGTTGAATAGGGTTGGAGGTGTGGGAGGAAAAGGATAGGGATGGGATGGGAGGCATTCTAGGATTGTTTTGACGTTCGAGCCGAGGCCTTTTCCTTCCTGCCGTTTTATAGCCTACTTACGGGTAGATCACTTTCATCTGTCCAGGGTAGATATCTCGGACAGATCTGTTGCAGAGGTTTCAGGGAGCTGGACCGGATGGCCCAGGAAAGGCTCACAGCCTTGTTACACACCTGATTGGCCTATTAAGATGGTGGTGTTAGGACAAGGCTGTTCTAGACCTAGGTACTACTGTTCTAGACCTAGATACTAGACCTAGATAATTATACTGTACAGTGGCTTGCGAAAGTATTCAACCCCTTGGCATTTTTCCTATTTTGTTGCCTTACAACCTGGGGGGGGTTGTGTCATTTGATTTACACAACATGCTTACCACTATGAGGATGCAATATATTTTTTATTGTGAAAAAATGAAAACTTGAGTTTGCTTATTCACCCCCCCAAAAGTCAATACTTTGTACAGCCACCATTTGCAGGAATTACAGCTGCAAGTCTCTTGGGGAATGTCTCTATAAACATCAAGCCACCGGGATTTTTTCCCCATTCTTCAAGGCAAAACTGCTCCAACTCCTTCAAGTTGGATTGGTTCCGGTGGTGTATAGCAATCTTTAAGTCATACCACAGATTCTCAATTGGATTGAGGTCAGGGCTTTGACTAGGCCATTCCAATACATTTAAATGTTTCCCCTTAAACCACTCGAGTGTTGCTTTAGCAGTATCCTTAAGGTCCTTGTCCTGCTTGAGGGTGAACCTCCGTCCCAGTCTCAAATCTCTGGAAGACTGAAACATGTTTCCCTCAAGAATTTCATGTATTTTGTGCCATCCATCAGTCCTTAAAGTTTCCCAGTCCCTGCCGATGATGGGGTTCTCAGGGTGATGAGAGGTGTTGGGTTTGCCCCAGACATAGCGTTTTCCTTGATGGCCAAAAAGTTCAATTTAATCTCATCTGACCAGAGTACCTTCTTCCATATGTTTGGGGAGTCTCCCACATGCCTTTTGGCGAAGACCAAACATGTTTGCTTATTTTTTTCTGACCACTCTTCCGTAAAGCCCAGCTCTGTGTAGTGTACGGCTTAAAGTGTATGGAGTGTATGGTCCTATGGGCAGATACTCCAATCTCCGCTTTTAGAATTTTAGAATTTTGGGGAAAAAGTATATTTTTTTCATTTCACTTCACCAATTTGGACTATTTTGTGCATGTCCATTACATGAAATCCAAATAAATATATATATAAATTATAGATTGTAATGCAACAAAATAGTCAAAACACTAAGGGGCGAATACTTTTGCAAGGCACTGTATATACACACATACTGTATATAGTGACATTCTTGTCACCATTGTGACATTCTTGTCACCATTGGATATTGCTGTTGAGGATTAAGCGTATCTTAACCTGAGAATGTATAGAATGTTCATACCTTCCTAAAGTACTGTGCCAGAGTCACACATATCAGGTACAATAAGTTCTAACAGTATAAGGTACAGTGATTCCAATGGGTTCACGGAATAAAGACCTGCCCCATGAGACATTGGGCGGCAGTGGAAAACTGCACTGTAAGATGCACTCATGTCGACTAAGGCCTAGATTCAATCCGTAGTGTGGAAGATCTGTGCTGTAGCGCAAATTGAAGTTTAATGCATATGTAAGTCGGCTCAATCGGAATTTACCTTTAAATTCCAATTGTGCTATAACGCAGATCTTTCACGCTACGTATTGAATCTATCCCTAAGTTCCAGCAACTCAGACACACAGGCTGCATGCATTGTTAACCAGTGAAGGTGAACTATAGACTTCAGAGTCTTGTTCATTAGGCACCAAACAGCAGAAAATGAACTGGAACAGGGAGTGATTACCTGAAATTGTCCATTGATAAAAGTTTTGTTACAAGTGTGGACTACCGGATATGACACAGCGCTGCTTAGGTATACGTTGACCTTATTGAGCTACAATCTGCAACTGAGTTAGGGCCTGGTGCTTGGACCCAGTATGCCATGCATTCGTCATCTGCTTTTTATTTTCCATCGAGGAATCAAACAGGGAGGGGAGAAAAGAGAGAAAGAGGGGAACAGTTGCAGGAGGATGAGTGAGGGTGGGGAGGGTTGCCACGTGCTGACACTAACATGGTGATGTGCCAATGGAGAGAGGGAAGAAGAGGCCCCAGGAAAACAAAGCCTGGCTGCTAAAGAAGAATGGAACCATGATTCATCATGCTGCAGCTCCTGACACTGCCATTGGCAACGAGCAGACAGTGCATGCTGGTCCTGTTGTTGTTGTGTTAGAGATGGCGGGCACGAGTGAGGAGGGCAAGGGAGGGCTGTGACACCGTAATAGATGGAAAGGGAGAAAGAGTGGAGGAGATTTATATTAACCTAGAAACAAGAGCAGCTGACCTTCTACTAGGGATGGAGGGAGGGAGTGAGGAAGGGAAAGAGGAAAGGAGGGAGGGATAAGGCAGTGTGTGCTGCTACAAATCTGCCTAGTCATTCCTACCCACTGGGCACAGACATCAGTTTGTCTAGTTTTGATTTACATTTGGTTGAGTTGCCAACTAACGTGAATTCAATCAACAAAACTGTCTCCACGTCATTGGATTTAGGTTCAGGGTTAGTTGAAAGAAAGACATCATTCCCTTGTGTTGACAAATTTTTTGAAATCCAATCAGTTTTCCACGTTGATTCAATGTCATCAGATAGCTTTTTTGTTGTTGAATTGAAGTGGAACAATGTTGATTCAACCTGTTTTTGCCCAGTGGGTAACCACTAAAATAAGTTTATACTTTTGATTCTCAGTCCAAATCCCCTTTCGCTGTCTCATTTTATTTATGGGGTTAGGACTGTATCCAGGCACTCCACGACCATATACCACACCTACTCGGGACTTATGGCTTAATTATACCATATTTTAGGGTTTTTGGTCTATATAAAGTTGGATATGAAGCTACCAATGGGTAAGGTGTTGGGGCTGGGTATGAGACATAGAAATATAGAAAGCGATAACAAGGGAGAGCTTTCCTTCAGTGGGTTCAGTGGTGGTCTCTGAGTGAGAAGCGAGCCCCGAAAGTTCAGGAGAGAGAGAAGCTGAACACATCCCTCTAAACCTTACAACAACATACAGTCCTGAGCCGCATGGGAAGGAGGGAGAGAGACAAAGAGAGAGTAGGAGTGAGAGAGGAAGACAGAGACCGCCCTGAGCAGCATTGGGAGTGATAGAGAGAGAGAGATGGGTCACAGGACTTACAGTAACATGCTCTGAATAGCACGTTTAGTCGGGAATGTTGTCAAAACAGAACTGGAAGGCCTGGAACTACACTATGTCTTCATGTCCTTCACACGCAAATAGCTGTGTGTGGAGTGCTGGGAGCCTGGGTAGACTTAGTCAAATCTTTTTTTTTATGCGTTGCTGGCAGATGATTGTTTACCTTTCAGGTCTGCTTTTTACAGTAAGGAGTAAGTACAGTGTCTGGACAGAAACGGGAGTGTTAGAAAGCCTTGTAAGGACCCCTCTAAGCATTATGGGCCCTATACTGCCTGTCCAAAACTGTACTACTCCATACCACAATCATTCTGTCTATGATTTAAAAAAATCGAGGCCTGGTACAGTATGTTTTCAGAAGTATGTCACTGAAATGGATTTCAAATTCGATCAGATCAGTTTTTATTTAGTCACACAAATGTTTGGGGGGAGATTTGGTTTCTCTGTTTTGAAATCGGGCCCTTCTAAAAAACTAGGTATCGGAAAAATCCCCCTCCACTTGTCTTAGCCAGGAAACTTTTTCTTTCTGAGCCGAAGCCGGGGGAATGTCGGACTGATTTTTATTTTATGGTGCACTGAGAGGCTATTTGGCTTAGCAGACAGCCCTTATCCACAGTGACTTACGATGCTTATGGCTGTAACTCCCGGCTGGGGAGTGACAGGTCCATTCAACTCACTGACCACTCTGGGGAACATGGGAAGTGTTGCCAGCGTTGACACAGTGTGTCACGTGGAGCATAACAGGTGAACCCAAGAGCAGACTCGGACGAGGAGACTGGGATAAGGTAACCAAGGTATTTATTGAAACACGGGGGGAAGATTGAGTGCAGGTCAGGGGAAGCTCGGGCGGGTTGCTGGAAACCAGGTGCGGAGGCTGAGGCTGGAGCGAAAGGTGTGGGGACAGGGTAAGCAGGTCCGCAGGGGAATCCAAGGGAGAGTAGAGTGGGGAATCCAGGACAGAGTAGCAGGACTGACGAGAAGTCGGACTGAAGACAGGGATCAGAGTCAGAGCGGGCAGAACTTCATTGGAGAGGAAAACTGGCACACAGGAACAAACGGGTAGAAACATGGACTGACTGGGCAGAGATTACGATCTGGCAGTGTGGAAGTGGCAGGACTGAGTATTTGTAGAGGTCTTGATTATGGAACAGGTTGCAGCTGGTGGGGATCAGCTATGAACTCAGCACACCTGTCCCCGCCCATACAATCACACACACACACACACAGAGAGAGGGAGAGGGAGAGAGCACTGGGGGAGTGGCAGCTGGTAAAGGAAACACCGGATGAGCACTAGAGAGTGTGGCAGGAGCAGATATGACACTGTGTGTGTGTGTGTGGTGTGTGTGCCCGTGTGCGGGCCTGAGAGTAACGGTTTTGGAAAGAGTGTGTGTTGCTGTCAAAGTACATGGGTGGGTGTGTGTGTAGGTGGGAGGATAAAATACGGAGGCATGTGAGGCATTTATCATTGGGTCTCAGTGAGTCAAATAAAAATCTGAAAATCCCCTCTCACATTGATGGAATTACGGAAACTGTTTTCCCAGCAATCCTACAGACTGGGTAAAAGTTTTGGGAAAATGACTCTCCTAGTGTTTTTCCAAATCACTCATGAAGATGAGTGGGATGTGATTGGTTATTTGTCAAGAGCAACTCAAGAGTCTCATAACTACAGCTCAAGAGTCTCATAACTACAGTGTGTGGTTTGCTGATATAGAAACAGATTTGGGTCATTAGGACAACGGCCCTGATTTCCAAACTAATTTTCGGAACATCCTACATATACTGTAACTGAATCACTTTTTGTCTCCCTTTTTCAGAGGGGAAGAAATGTGTGTGTGTTTTTCTGTATTTCTTTTTAATGGCACATCTCCATCAGACCGGTGGTCTTTGCTATAGTATGACAATGAAGGGGCTTTCCGTAATCGACAGGGGAGGTGAGAAATTGCACGGGTCCTGCAGTCAACTCCTGCACCATCAAAACATTGGGTAAAGAAACCAAAACAACGATGGCCGCCACTCTAACGAGCTGTGACCTGAGGCCGGGTCTGTGTGTGAGCCTCGTGAGGATAAGGGATGTGGGGCAATGGGAAGAGGGAGGGGGGATGGAGGGGGGATGGAGGGAGGGATGGGGTGGGGTTTGGGACGCTGGAAAACGGGGGATGGGGGCACGTTTGTAGTCAATGGGGTGAAAGGAGGGGGAGGCAAAGTGGGAGGGGGGTTTGCCACAAATTTTGATCCTCAAACAAGCCCTGTCTGGGCAAAGTAGCTATGCCCTTCTGCTCGCTTCCCGCTTCGTTGCTCTTCCAAAACTAGGTCAGAGTTTTATTATGTTTACTTATGGCTGCTGTCCCTGTACAGGGATCAACATCAGTGGAAATTTCAGAGTGACAACTAATAGTACTCGATACAACTCAAACTTTCATTAAAACACACTTGCAGGGTACTCAATTAAAGCTACACTCGTTGTGAATCTAGCCAACGTCAGATTTTTAAAATGCTTTTCGGCGAAAGCATGAGAAGATATTATCTGATAGCATGCAACCCCCCGAAATACCTAAAGGGGACGTAAACAAAATAATTAGCGTAGCCGGCGCTACACAAAACGCAGAAATAAAATATAAAACATTCATTACCTTTGACAAGCTTCTTTGTTGGCACTCATATATGTCCCATAAACATCACAATTGGGTCTTTTTTTCGATTAAATCCATCCATATATACCCAAAATGTCCATTTATGAAGCCCGTCTGATCCAGGAAAAAAACTGCTTTCCAAAACGCAACGTCATTTTTTTAAATAAAAAAAGTTGCCTATAAACTTTGACAAAACACTTCAAACTACTTTTGTAATCCAACTTTAGGTATTAGTAAACGTTAATAATCGATCAAATTGATCACAGGGCGATCTGTATTCAATAGCAGCAAGTCTTGAAATCATGGTCCATATTCTCTCTTCCATAACTTCCTCCGGTGTACTCGATGACAGGAAGTACCTATTCCTCATTTCACCAAGGATTAACTTCAACCAAATTGCCAAGTCTGGCGACATCGTGTGGAAGCTGTAGGAACTGTAAACTGGTCGCTATCTATTTTCACTTGCCATAGACAATACAGAAACTGGCGGAGGGATTTTTTATTTTTTTTTTTTTTTGTGAACAGTTTTCCTTGGGATTTTGCCTGCTACACACGTTCTGTTATAGTCACCGACATTATTTAACCAGTTTTAGAAACTTCAGAGTGTTTTCTATCCACACATACTAATCATATGCATATACTATAATCCTGGCATGAGTAGCAGGACGTTGAAATTTTGCGCGATTTTTAACAAAAAGCTGAAAAAATTCACAGCCTCCTTAATTATGTTTAGTGAAGACAGTGTGTTAAGACAGTGTGCAGTCCCCCCTCGGCCAGGCTACACGATTGGACAAACAAACCTTGCTCTGATACCCGGCCATGTCTGTGTACTCAAGTTGACTTACAGTACTTACTTCATATACTTACACATGCCCAGGATGCAATACACAAACGGTCTATTAACTGTGCATATTCACTGTATCTAAAACTATCTAATAGGCCTACATGCACATAAAACATGATTTACTACTCACCAATGTCCAGTCTCTTGACATCAAGGTAGACAAAATCTGAGCAAGGGTTGCCTTCCAGAAAGACATCGGAGATTGTAACGTTCTTTGTTTCACGGAATTATGGCTCACTCGGGATACGTCATCAGAGTCGGTACAGCCACCTGGTTTCTTCACGCATCGTGCCGACAGAAACAAACATCTCTCTGATAAGAAGAAGGGTGGGGGTGTATGCCTTATGATTAACGAGACGTGGTGTGATCATAACAACATACAGGAACTCCAGTCCTTTTGTTCACCTGACTTAGAATTCCTTACAATCAAATGTCAACTGCATTATTATTATTCTCTTCGATCATAATCACAGTCGTGTATATCCCCCTCAAGCAGACACATCGACAGCCCTGAAAGAACTTCATTTGACTCTATGTAAACTGGAAACCACATATCCTGAGGCTGCATTTATTGTAGCTGGGGATTTTAACAAGGCTAATCTGAAAACAAGACTCCCTAAATTTTATCAGCATATCGAATGCGCGACCTGGGCTGGCAAAACCATTGTTATTTTAACTTTCGCGTAGCATACAAAGCCCATCCCCGCCTCCTTTCGAAAAATCTGACCACGACTCCATTTTGTTGCTGCCAGCCTACAGGCAGAAACTAAAACAGGAAGCGCCAGAAACATGACCAGAAACATGACCGAATACAAACATTATAGCTATTTCGACCGCAAGGCAACCAAACAAGTTAAGCGTCAGTATAGAGACAAAGTAGAGTCACAATTCAACGGCTTAGACACGAGAGGTATGTGGCAGCCTCTTTGCTCGCTTTGAGGACAATACAGTGCCACTGACACGGCCTGCTACCAAAATCTGCGGGCTTTCCTTCACTGCAGCGAACGTGAGTAAAACATTTAAACGTGTTAACCCTCGCAAGGCTTCCGGCCCAGACGGCATCCCCAGCCGCATCCTCAGAGCATGCCAGACCAGCTGGCTGGTACATTTACGGACATATTCAATTAATCCTTATCACAATCTGCTGTTCCCACATGCTTCAAGAGGGCCACCATTGTTTCTGTTCCCAAGAAAGCTAAGGTAACTGAGCTAAATGACTATCGCCCCGTAGCACTCACTTCCGTCATCATGAAGTGCTTTGAGAGACTTGTCAAGGACCATATCACCTCCACCCTACCTGACACCCTAGACCCACTCCAATTTGATTACCCCCTCAATAGGTCCACAGACGACACAATCACAATCACACTGCACACTGCCCTAACCCATCTGAACAAGAGGAATACCTATGTAAGAATGCTGTTCATCGACTACAGCTCAGCATTTAACATCATAGTACCCTTCTAACTCGTCCTTCTAACCCTGGGTCTCGACCCCGCCCGGTGCAACTGGGTCCTGGACTTCCTGACGGGCCGTCCCCAGGTGGTGAGGGTAGGAAACAACATCTCCACCCCGCTGATCCTCAACACTGGGGCCCCAAAAGGGTGTCTCAGCCCTCTCCTGTACTCCCTATACCCATGACTGCGTGGCCATGCACGCCTCCAACTCAATCATCAAGTTTGCAGACGACACTACAGTGGTAGGCTTGATTACCAACAACGACTAGACGTCCTACAGAGAGGAGGTGAAGGCCCTCGGAGTGTGGTGTAAGGAAAATAACCTCACACTCAATGTCAACAAAACAAAGGAGATGATCATGGACTTCAGGAAACAGCAGCGGGAGCAGCCCCCTATCCACATCGACAGGACAGCAGTGGAGAAGGTGGGAAGTTTTAAGTTCCTTGGCGTACACATCACGGACAAACTGAAATGGTCTACTCACATAGACAGCATGGTGAAGAAGGCGCAGCAGCGCCTCTTCAACCTCAGGAGGCTGAAGAAATGTGTCTTGTCACCAAAAAACACTCACAAACTTTAACAGATGCACAATCGAGAGCATCCTGCCAGGCTGTATCACCGCCTGGTACGGCAACTACTCCACCCACAACCATAAGGCTCTCCAGAGGGTAGTGAGGTCTGCACAACGCATCACCAGGGGCAAATTACCTGCCCTCCGGGACACCTACACTACCCGATGTCACAGGAAGGCCAAAACGATATCATCCAGAAGGCGAGGTCAGTACAGGTGCATCAAAGCTGGGACCGAGAGACTGAAAAACAGCTTCTATCTCAAGGCCATCAGACTGTTAAACAGCCATCTCTAACATTGAGTGGCTGCTGCCAACACACTGACTCAACTCCAGCCACTTTAATAATCCAAAATGTATGTAATAAATGTATCACTAGCCACTTTAAACAATACCACTTTATATAATGTTTACATATCCTACATTACTCATCTCATATGTATATACTGTACCCTATACCATCTACTGCATCTTGCCTATGCCGTTCGTCCATCGCTAATTCATTCATCTTTATATACATATTCTTATTCATCCCTTTACATTCATCCCTTTTGTGTGTATAAAATAGTTGTTGTGAAATTGTTAGATTACTTGTTAGATATTACTGCACGGTCGGAACTGGATGCCCAAGCATTTCGCTACACTCGCATTAACATCTGCTAGGCATGTGTATGTGGCCAATACAATATGATTTGATTTGTTACTGCTGCAGCCTGAACGAATTCTCCTTGTGATCATAGTGGAATTCGTTATCATTTAGAGACCATCGGGTCAGACAGTTTTGGGTCTATACTTGTCATTCGTCTTGCCTCCTCCAGACTCGGGTCCAGGCAAAAGGTATACACTTGTTCACTTCCCCTTGATGATTTGAAAGGACTGGAATAAGATTTATGGATCAAAATCCCTTTAGCAGCCGATGCCTACACCAATGTTTTGAGATGTATGGGGAGTAGTGTACAAGTGCATACTACAGAGAAAGGACACATTAAGGGGATCCAAGTGTTGTTGGTTGATCAGTTCAGTTTGGAGAGAAATATAGACAAGGGAATTTTAAGCAAAAATATTTCAGCAACAATATACAACGACAAAACACAGATTTCACAATTCGATTAAAATGAGTTCCTGATTAGTCATCTGATTGTATCTCTTATCTATCATCAATCATTTGTGAGTTTAAAAGGCTGCTTCGACCCCTCTACATTTTCCATCATTGCTTCATTGTGTGTGTGTGTGTGTGTGTGTGTGTGTGTGTGTGTGTGTGTGCGCACGTGCGTGCACTGGAACATGTTTACCAAAACTCCTCGAAAAAATCCCAGTCGTGGTCCAATTTCCTCATGCGTTAGATTACCGTAACATTTCGTCCTATGGACGTCAGACGAGTCAAACACCGAGTCGAATTTCAGCAACACGTTGCACCATCTTGGTCTGGATGAGTCCCTCCGCTGAATATTGAATTAAAGCAAAACAGTAAATCTCTTGGAAGAGGACACACACTTAAGGGACGGACTTTACGGCCTGACTGCATGGAACCGCAAATGAGCCTCAGCTGCTGCTGCTGCAGTGTCTACAGACAGTAGAGAGTCGTGTGTGTGTGTGGTGGCGTTGTGGTGGGCCATGGCATGTGGTGGTTGGCGTGGTAGCCGTTGGCGTGGGGAGCACTGGCCGCAGCCTTGTGTTTATGGGCTGTTTCTATGGCGGGCTCACTACAGCCATGCCAGATACACACCACAGGCCTGATGAGCCGATCCCTGTGACACATTCGGATCAGCTCCGTGCCACCTCCGGAAATCACAGGCTATACCAGCAGAACCATGAGCCATGGAAAATCCCCAATCCTGACCTACAACGACATTATACTCCCCCAAAATACTTACTCTCTCGGAGGCACACACATGCTCACACACACACTGAAGCGAATGCACACACTCACACACAGGCACGCTGGCTGGCAGTCATTCATCCTGTTCACAACGGTATCAGATAACGATTATAACTCCCATCAGCTCTTCCAGGTAGTGATGCCTTCATATAAATGGAGGCTAGTGTTACAAAACACCAGCCTGCTTTCAGACCCAATGGCCAAACGACCAGCAGCACTGCCAAGCCTTGGTACAGAGTGACCATGATACTGTTAACGTGTGGACTGTGTTGCATATATTGTAGCTTGCTGCGTCTGCATCCCAAATGTCACCCTATTCCCTTAGTGACAGTACTTTTGACAGAGCCCTCCCAGCTAGCACATTTGGGTCCTTGGAAGTTGTTGGAACGTATGGTTTTGGTTTCACATAGGTTGTGGGAACAAAGTCATGTGTTTCCTGACAGGTAAAACTGAATGTTTTTTTTTAAACGTTCTGAGAACAGAAGTGAAAATGTTTGCAGAGAGGTTCTGAGAACGTTTTACTTTGGTTCCTTGAAAGTTTATTAATGCTCTTAGAACGGAAATTATAGGTTATTTGGATGTTTTTTAATAACTTCCTTAAAACTTTCACAGAATGTTTCAATAAGGCTTTTATTAACACTTTTAGATTATTTTGGGCTCACTTTTTTGAATCCATTAATCATGCCAAACATTTATTTTTTATTGTGACTGAGATTCAAACCTATAATCTTTTTTTTCTCTATCCATGGAATTAGTCCACTGCACCACCAGGATGGCGCTAGCGTATCATGTTTTTTAACGCATACAAAGCTGTTATTTTTAGTATATTCAAACACTCCATTTCAAAGGAAACAAACAAACAGCAAGCAATGCAGATCTAGAAGCATGGTGGCTAGGAAAAACTAGAAAGGCAGGAACCTAGGAAGAAACCTAGAGAGGAATCAGGCTCTGAGGGGTGGCCAGTCCTCTTCTGGCTGTGCCAGGTGGAGATTATAAGACTACATGGCCATTAAGGCCAGATTGTTCTTCAAGATGTTCAAACATTCATAGATGATCAGCAGGGTCAAATAATAATCACAGTGCTTGTAGAGGGTGCAATAGGTCAGTACCTAAAGTAGTAAATGTCAGTTTACTTTTCATAGCCGGACATTCAGAGGTCGGGACAGAAGGTGCGGTAGCGAGAGAGAGCGAGAGAGAAAGCGAGAGCAAGTGAGAGTCGAAAACAGCAGATCCGGGACAAGGTAGCATGTCCGGTGAACAGGTCAGGGTTCCATAGCTACAGGCACAACAGTTTAAACTGGAGCAGCAGCACAATCAGGTGGACTAGGGACAGCCAGGGGTCATCAGGCCCAGGTAGTCCTGGCATTGGCCTAGGGCTCAGGTTCCCCCAGGAGGAGAGGGAGAGAGAAAGAATTAGAGGGACCATACTTAAAATTACACAGGACACCAGATAATTACACCAGATATAACAAACTGATCCTAGCCCCCCAGCACATAGACTATTGCAGCATAGATACTGGAGAATGAGACGGGTGGTGGGGTAGGAGGGGGGTCGGGGGATACTGTGGCCCCGTCCGACGATACCCCAGGACAGGGAAATCCAGGCATGATATAACCCGATGCACTTTGCCAAAGCACAGCCCCAACACCACTAGAGGGATATCAACAGAACACCAACTTAGTACGCTGAGAGAAGGCTGAGTGTAGCACATGAAGATCTCCTCCACCACACAAGCCCGAGAGGGCGCAAAACCGCTGATGTGCGGGAGCCTGAGGAGCCAGTTGAGGCACGGGAGCCTGGCGAGCCGGCTAAAGTAATGAAATACCAAGAAAATACAGTTTTCTTTGTCAGGTTGTGCTGAGAATGTTCCAAAGCCAATCAATTATCCAGCAACATTCCCAAAAGTTGTGGGATCAATAACCATAGGACAACCACACGCTCACCAAGCATAATTTGCTAGCTGGGTAAGAGTGAAGTTTTATCATATCATATCATATCCCCAATATGATCCATCTCATAGGTCTAATAGGAATCTGACCTAATTTATACGGCAGGACTTGTTCATTCAAAATAGTTAACAGGGGTATACAGTAAGTCAACAATATGATTTTTAGTGCAGTGAAACAGTGTGTTTACATTAAAGCTTACACTGTAAGTATTGTGTTGTCGAGTCCAAATAGAAGAAAGCCATGTTTGACTTATCCTTGACACCCAGGTCGCGGTTTGTGATGAATGATGAGAGACTTGGTGGTATCCATTTAAGTATCTTAGCATTTATCACTGAGGTGGTTATGTGTGAACTGTTCTTTACCGGGACTTTTTGTCTCTGTCCATCTGTGGAGCCCAAACCTGGTGAGTGTGCACTGTCCAGATGGTCCAACTGTTGCACATCTGGAGTAGGTCTGGTAGTGGTTAAATGCAAACACACACACACCCACACACACTCTCAGATACAGGACTCTCAGACCATGAGTAACATGGTTCTCTGGTCTGATGAAACCAAGATTGAACTCTTTGGCTTGAATGCCATATGTCACACCTGGAGGAAACATGGTGGTGGCAGCATCATGCTGTGGGGATGTTTTTCAGCGGCAGGGAGACTAGTCAGGATTGAGGAAAGATGAACGGAACAACGCAACAAAGTACAGAGAGATCCTTGCTGAAAACCTGCTCCAGAGCGCTCAGGACCTCAGACTGGGCGCTCAGGACCCTAAGCACACAGCCAAGACAACACAGGAGTCCTTGAGAGGCCCCGCAGGAGCCTGGACTTGAACCCGATCGAACATCTCTGGAGAGACCTGAAAATAGCTGTGGAGCGATGCTCCCCATCCAACCTTACAGAGCTTGAGAGGATCTGCAGAGAAGAATGGGAGGAACTCCCCAAATACAGGTGTGAAAAGCTTGTAGCGTCATACCCAAGAAGACTTGAAGCTGTAATCGCTGCCGAAGTTGCTTCAATAAAGTAATGAGTAAAGGGTCTGAATACTGATGTAAATGTTATATTTCTGTTTTTTATTAGTAATACATTTGCAAAAATGTCCAAAAAGCTGTTTTTGTTTGGTCATTAAGGGGTATTAAAATCTCCTTTCAGACTCACATTAAGCATCTCCAATCCAAACTTAAATCTAGAATCGGCTTCCTATTTCACAACAAAGCATCCTTCACTCATGCTGCCAAACATACCCTTGTAAAACTGACTATCCAACCAATCCCTGACTTCGGCGATGTCATTTACAAAATAGCCTCCAACACTCTACTCAGCAAATTGGATGCAGTCTTTCACAGAGCCATCCGTTTTGTCACCAAATCCCCATATACTACCCACCACTGCGACCTGTATGCTCTCGTTGGCTGGCCCTCGCTTCATATTCGTCACCAAACCCACTGGCTCCAGGTCATCTATAAGTCTTTGCTAGGTAAATCCCCGCCTTATCTCAGCTCACTGGTCACCATAGCAGCACACACCCGTAGCGTGCGCTCCAGCAGGTATATTTCACTGGTCACCCCCAAAGCCAATTCCTCCTTTGGTGTCCTTTCCTTCCAGTTCTCTGCTGCCAATGACTGGAACAAACTGCAAAAATCACTGAAGCTGGAGACTCATATCTCCCTCACTAACTTTAAGCACCAGCTGTCAGAGCAGCTCACAGATAGCTGCATCTGTACATAGCCCATCTGTAAATAGCCCATCCAACTACCTCATCCTCATACTTTTATTTATTTTTCTCCTTTGCACCCCAGTACTTGCACACTTATCTTCTGCACATCTATCACTCCAGTGTTTAATTGCTATATTGTAATTATTTCGCCACTACGACCTATTTATTGCCTTACCTCCCTTATTCTACCTCATTTGCATACACTGTATATAGACTTTTTCTATTGTATTATTGACTTTGTTTGTTTGTTTATTCCATGTGTAACTCTGTGTTGTTTGTGTCGCACTGCTTTGCTTTATCTTGGCCAGGTCGCAGTTGTAAATGAGAACTTGTTCTCAACTGGCCTACCTGGTTAAATAAAGGTGAAATAAATAAATACAAATAAAAGTATTGTGTCTAGATTGATGAGGGGGGGGAAACAATTTAATACATTTTAGAAAAAGACTGTAACGTAACAAAATGTGTAAAAAGTCAACAGGTCAGATATATAGATTCAAATACATTATGATTTATGTCCTTAAAAGTGCACACACACATTAAATGTGTCTCCCATATGCATAAAAAAATACACACTTGCAAATGAAAATACACACTTGCACACTTCCCCACTCCTCCTTCTCACCCCCTCTCCCGCTCCTCCAATTTACAGTCATCCTTCCAGACAAGAGAAGCACATTAACCCAGCTTCAGTGACCCACCAACACTTTCCCTCTCCCCCTCCATCCCCTTTCCATATTTTTCCCTTCACCAATCCTCTCCTTCTCCCACACACAGCCCAGGCAGTGTAAGACAGCCAAGAGGCCAGGGTTCCGCTCTAGACGGTTTTGAGCGCGGTGTTGACTGCTCCTACAGTTCTGCTTCAGTACTTCAGTTTAACTGACACCCAGCCCGTAAAGAACATCTCCATAGATGGCCACATAGAGAAGTCAGACCCCGAAAACTGGCAGACATCACCGTTGCGCACAAATCATCCCATTGAATTATTCAAATAATTGTCTCTGGGGCCAGAAAATGTTCCATCACTCACAGCCGAAGATACAGTATTGATATTTTTAACCATGTCTGCCATGTTTTTGGATGACGTTGTCGCTGCTGCACTGCTCCCTGTGCACACTGACTGCTAGTGCACATGTGATGTTGGTCCATATAACCGGATGCAACCCAGATATAGACGGTCCATCAGTGTACGTGAACTTGAGTAGGTTACCTTGAATGCGGTCTCCAGTTGTTGATACAGTATACCAGTGATGGCGGCTCCTTCCCAAGTGAGTGACACACTTGGCAGTAGCTCAAAAGTGTGGTTAGACCAGGCTAAACATGTTGTCCGAAACCCTCCTCTCCCCTAGCTACCCCCCACTCCCCTCTCCCTCAGCTACACCCGTGAGTGCATTTGGGCAGTGTGGAAAGTGAATGCTGATTTTATAGGGGAAGGTCTGATACTTAAGTTCGGAGTAAGAGACTGTTGGAGTTTGATACATTCTTGATACAGAGACTACATTAGACTACATATTCGGTTCTACTGCAGCGCAGAGGCAGACAGATTGAAAGACAGACACATACCGTGAGAGAAACGACACAGACACACACCCAACCGCTGACAGCCAGGCCACACTCCCCACCCACTCTACCCACCCACACCATTGCCTGTCAGCGTGTGTAGTCATCTAGAAAGGAGCAAACACAGGCGAGTGAAAGAAGTGGTGAGGGGAATTCATCAAATCTCCAGGCCGGCCTCCCGAGTGGCGCAGCGATCCCGGGCTGTGAGGCAGCTTACAATTAGGGGAGGGTTTGGTTAGGGGAGAGTTTGGCCTGCCGGGATGTCCTTGTCCCATCGCTCTCTAGCGACTCCTTGTGGCAGGCCGGGCACATGCACGCTGACTTTGGTTGCCACCTGTAGGGTATGTTTCCTCTGACACACTGGTGTGGCTGGCTTCCGGGTTAAGCGAGCAGCGTGTCAAGAAGCAGTGCGGCTTGGCAGGGTCGTGTTTCGGAGGATGCATGGCTCTCGGCCTTCGCCTCTCCCAAGTCCGTACGGGAGTTGCAGCGATGGGACAAGACTGTAACTATCAATTGGATATCATGAAATTGGGGAGAAAAGGGGTCAGAAATATAATAATCTCCAGCCCGGAGACACACATCTTTCCCAAAACCACCTTACCATACTACTCTCAGCTCTCCAGAAGGAATGCAAAAATAACTTTGGGTGCTTTTCAAACCATTCTTGGCACTCTTTCCCCGCACAGCCTGACAATTCCTTTAATTGTTTTCCATTGGCCAGAGTAGGGCTTCTTTGAACCTCCAGAGTAGGATTAAGGCCTAAATGCAGAAACTCGCTTGCTGGATTCTGGATCCTCCATATACTGTACTTAGGGGAATGATTGATCATTGGGACACAAACACCAGCTTGCCACCTGCGAGCACACATACACTCGCAAATGCATGCACACATAGTGCATACACATGCCAATCCCTGTTGCAGTACACACAAATGCACATTCTACACATATGTGCGCACACATGCATGCGCATGTATACACACACACATACACAAACACACACTTCCTAGAGGCCTGAGGTTTGTCAGGTGACACCACCATAAATCAGTAGTGTATGACATCTCTCTGAGACCGGGGACCATGAGAGAGATTACCTATCTCCCATGTCCAAAGTCACAAAGCCAGATACACACACACTGCTCCTACATGCAAATGTTTTGCTCCCCGGGGGAGACATTGGCGTGTGTTTGTGCGTGTGTGTGCATGCGTGCGTGCGTGAATGAGACGTTTTATAAGCCTGCTCCTATTCTTGGCACTGGGTGGTCACACAGGAGTTGTAGAGTCAGAGGAAAGCAGAGAAAGACTCCCCTCTCTCCTTGTCTTTTTCAGTTTGAACATCGATGGCTCGCATGTTTACTTTGGTAGGGCTGACTCTGTTGCGCAGCGGGACACTGCTCTCGCCATACTGATGGCTCGTTTTGGGGAGAAAAGTCACCATCGTTTTCCTCCTGAGAGAGTATAGGCAGAAATAGCCGATCCCTCTGCGCCTGGACCCCGACACGTCAGCAAAATCAAACAGGTCCATCTTCATGTCTAACAGTGTCCGCTCAGAGTGGAATGAATGGTAAGACCCGATATTCACAAGTCCATCGAGAAGTACAGTATATACAGATCTTGAGTGGCGCAGTGGTCTTAGGCACTGCATCTCAGTGCTAGAGGCGTCACTACAGTCCCGGGTTCGATCTCAGGCTGTATCACAACCGGCTGTGATCGGGAGTCCCATAGGGCGGCACACAATTGGCCCAGCGTCATCCAGGTTAGGGGAGGGTTTGGCTGGGGTAGGCCGTCATTGTAAATACAAACTTCTTCTTAACTGACTTGCCTTGTTAAATAAAGGTCAAATAAATACAGTAGGCAGTGCATGGATCACAGTTGATATTTGACTAGAAGATCCCTATTCCTAAGGTTAACCGTAACACTGTAACTGTTCCACATTTTGTTGTGCTAATCATTCAAAAAAAATTATCAACTATCTACACACAATACCTCCTAATGACAAAGGGAAAACATGTTTTAGAAATGATTGAACATTCATTGAAAATGAAACACAGAAATATCTCATTTGCCTAATTATTCACACCCCTTAGTCAATCATTTGTAGAAGCATCTTTGGCGTCGATTACAGTTTTGAGTCGTTTGGGTCTGTATAAGCGTTGCACATCTTTCCCCCATTCTTCCTTGCAGATTTTCTCAAGCTCTGTTAATACAGTAGATGGGGAGCGGCGGTGAACAGCAATCTTCAAGTCTTTCCCAAGATTTTCAATAGGGATTAAAGTCTAGGCTTTGGCTGGTCCACTCAAGGACTTTCGCATTCTTGTTCTGAAGCCATTCCAGCATTGCTTTGGCTGTATGCTTGGGGTCATTGTCCTGTTGGAACATAAATCTTCACCCCAGTCTAAGGTCGTTTGCACTCTGAACAGGTTCTCATCAAGCATTTCCCTGTATTTGGCTCCATTCATTGTTCCCTCTGTCCTTACCAGTCTCGCAGTCCCTGCCGCTGAAAAGCATCCCCATAGCATGATGCTGCCACCACCATGCTTCACAGTAGAGGAGGGGGTAGACGAGTGATGAGATGTGCGTGGTTTTCTCTAGACATAGCTTTTTGCATTCAGGCCAAAAAGTAATTTCTTGGTCTCATTAGACCACAGAATCTTTTGCATTATGCTCTGAGAGTCTTTCACTTGCCTTTTTGCAAACTCCAGGAGTGCTGTCATGTGCCTTTTTCTCGGGAGTGGCTTCCGTCTGGCCACTCTCCCATAAAGCCCAGATTGTTGAAGTGCTGTAAAGACTGTTGTCCTTCTGGCAGGTTCTCCCATCTCAGCCAAGGAACTCGGTAGTTCTGTCATAGTGGTCATTGGGTTCTTGGTCGCCTCCCTGGCCAAGGTCCTTCTTGCTCGGTTGCTCAGTTTGGTCGAACGGTCTGCTCTTGGCAGAGTCTGGGTAGTTCCATATTTATTTTCTTCTCTCAATGATGTAGACCACTGTGCTCGTGGAAATGTTTAGCACTCCAGAAATTGTTTTACACAGTTCCCCAGATATATGCCTCATCACAATTCTATCTCGGAGATCTACAGACAGTTTATTGGACTTCATGGCATAGTTTCTGCTCTGACATGCATTGTCGACTGTGGGACCTTATGTAGACAGGTGTGTTTCTTTATAAATCATGTCTAAACAATTTAATTGACCACAAGTGGACTCAATCAAGTAGTAGTGACGTCTCAAGGATGATCAAAGGAAATTGAATGCTCCTGAGCTCAATTTGGAGTGTCATAGCAAAGGGGTGTGAATACATATGTAAATTAGATATTTCTGTATTTCATTTTCAATGCATTTGCAAACATTTCTCAAAATATATGTCTTCACTTTGCCATTTGTGTAGATGGGTGAAAAAACAACAACATTTGCTGACCACACGGCCTAACCAGGAATAACTCTGGTGGGGTCCAAGTCAACCATGCACCAAAGCAGGCAACCAACCTCCTGTAGGCTCACCAGCAAACCACTACCCTAGCAACACCTTGGCCGAACAGCAATGCTGCACAATGCTTTGCCAGTGGCTTTTGACTAACTGCTAGTAACGGAGTCATGAGAATCACTATGAGTAAGGCTCTGAATTTTGGTCACCAAACCATTAGCCTAGCAACACTTTGACTGTGTGGCTATGCTAAGCTATTACACTGTCTCTTGGCTAATTGCTAACTGCGCCTCAGATCCAGTCATGGCTAGATGGGATGCAGCTTATGTCAAACTGAAGTCAAAAGTTGCATGTTCAGGGAGAATCTTTGCATTTTAGCTAGCCCTAATCCTTTTCCTAACCTTAACCCAATTATCTTAACCTGCTACGTTAATTCTCCTGACCTGCTGCCTAAGTTCTCCTAATCTGCTACGAAAAGTCACTTTTGTATACCATCTAGTCAAAACACTTAGACCCAGGTCACCAGCAAATGCTAGACTACCTTCTCACAGTTACTCTTGGCTAACTGCTCCTTAGTTCCCCACTCCTTACCCAGAAAATATTGGTGGGGACCCAGTCAACCATACACCCAATCAGACAACCAACCTCCTTTAAGGTCATCAGCAAACTGCTAGCTTAGCAGCACTTTGGCTGTATAGCAACTATGCTATCCTATTTCAATGGCTATTTGCTACCTGCTCCATGGTTCCTTACTAATTCTCTGCTTTTTTATGAGATGTAACAAGCTAGCTAGTTGCTAGCCTAGCTAAATATTAACAGTACAGCAACTATGCTATATTACCTCAAAGTGGCGCTCGGGTAACTGATCCTTGATTCCTCACTCCTTCCCAGGAAAACATGTGTGGGGTCCCAGTCAACCATACCCAAGCAGACAACTAAATTCCTTATAAGGTCACAAAATCCCTAGCCTAGCATCACTTTGGCTGTAGAGCAACTATTTTGTGTCTCTTGGCTAACTTCTAACTGCTTATTTAACCAACTGAGTCAACAGAACCACCATAAGTAAGGCTCTGAATCTTTATCACCAAACCACCTAGCCTAGCAACACTGTTCATATAGCAGCTATGCTACTTTATCCAGTGGAACTTGGCTAACTTATAACTCACTACTCCTTTCCTCACTTATTCTTTTTCATGAGATGTAGCGGAGCTGCAGCGTCAGCGTGCTGCCTTAGCACCCTGCCTGTAGTTCACTGGGGGCACATTTGGCCAACACATGTTCTCCCCTAGGGCCTTGTTCCTCACTGGGCTGGGGTGAGGCTGGAACCCGAATCAACAGGACCACAGACCACAACAACATGGCAGCTCAGGCAAAGGGCTTTGGTCAGCAAAATACAACGTAAACCTACCTAACTACCCCATTCGTCTTCATCTAATGAAATACTGTCAATCGGCGTTGTGTTTGTGTGTGTGTTTGTGTGGGTGTACGGGTGTGCATGTTTACAGATGTAATATACACTAAGCATACAAAACATTAAGAACTCCTGCTCTTTCCATGACCAGGTGAATCCAGGTGAAAAGCTGTGATCCCTTATTGATGTCACCTGTTAAATCCACTTCAATCAGTGTAGATAAAGGGGTAGAGACAGGTTAAATAAGCTTTGGAACAATTGAATAAAATGATTGTGTACATTTGCCATTCAGAGGGTGAATGGGCAAGACACGAGATTGGAGTGACTTTGAACGGGGTATGGTAGTAGGTGCTAGGCACAACGGTTTGTGTTAAGAACTGCAACGCAGGCTGGGTTTTTCATTCTTAACAGTTTCCTGTGTGTATCAAGAATGGTCCACCACCCAAAGAACGTTCAGCCAACTTGTCACAACTGTGGGAAGCATTGGAGACACATGGGCCAGCATCCCTGTGGAACACTTACGAAACCTTGTACAGTCCATAGCCCGACTAATTGAGGCTATTCTGAGGGCAAAAGGACGGAGGGGGGTGCAACTCAATATTAGGAAGGTGTTCCTAAAATGTGGTATACTCAGTTATGAGAGAGATCTACATGAGTCGTCTTGATTATGCAATCAAAACCTGATTAATACTGGCGAACCGCCTGAGTCTAGATTCTGGCATGTGGACAGTCAATCGCGCTGACATTTCGATTGAGACACTGAACTGCAAGTGTGAGCATCTGGTTTCAAACCCGGGTCTAATGTATGCCAGAAGAGTGCATGATTAGCCTGTGAAGTCAAACAATATGGCCGTGGGTATTGTTCAGGAGCCAATGTAACTGTGCAGGTCTTATCCAAGGCTACTCGCCATGTATGTGTGGTCAACAAATCACCTGGAGACACCTATAAATCTTCCCTCTTTACATGTTGTCATCTCTAATTGATGTTGTGGGCACAGCGAAAGATTTTTCACCTTGTCGGCTCTGGTATTCGAACCGGCTGCTGGTTCTACCTGCTGCCACATATTAGTCCATGTGTGTGTGGGGAGTGGTGGTGGATTGTGTGTGTATCTGTGCGCACATCTTTGTGTGCTTGCACTCACGTGGGTGCACATATGTGTGTGTCCTGTGTGTGGTAGTGTACCACAGCTCTGCTAATAAAATATTCTCATTGCTCCTGGCTCTCATCAGAGAAGGAATATCTAATTGTGTGTGTGTTTTAGGTACCATTTCCTCTCCTATTTCCTCTCCTCCATTCTAAATTACACTCACAAGTAATGACTCAGCTTTTAATTGTAGCAGCCACAGTGACTTCTATTAAAATAACGTGTTTGAAACATGTATATGAATCTCCAAAAATGACTCATGATTAGAATAACTACTTCAACTCCCTTACTTCTAATTCCTGTGTCTTCAGCAATATCTGAAAATCCTATAACGACCTTGCTATTTCCTTTTCCATTCTCTGGTATCCTTTGCTTTAGCAGTTTGACTTTGATCACACTGTAACACTTTATATTAAGTTGTGGTGTAAAATGTGCCAACTGCCAACAGAAGACCTTTGCAATGATAGCAATATTTACTCTAATCAGATCCTTCTTAGAATTTGTGTCCCGAAATAGTAACCTACTAGTTATATTGAATACAGGCCTCAAATTGATCATGCATGTGCAACTGAGTTGTGTTGGTTAAATTCACTTGTTGGTTGAAATATCCCCACACCCCCGAATTGCTAGGTTTTCGGTGGCACAGCTTGCTAAGGTGTATCAAGATGAAGGTCACGTGTGTTTCCAAGACAGAGGATCCGAAATCGACTCCCGGGTGAGCTCTTGTGGAAGGAAGCTATACTGTTGAGCAGCAGAATGACGCTCGGTTTATTTGTTGATGTTATTAGGATCCCCATTAGCCGACAGTAATGTGTTAGAAAGGTGAGGTGTTTTATTTATTTTTTTTTAAACCAGGTTTGCTGGTTACTTGCGCAATATTAGATGGAAGGGAGTTCATTATATTACTGTTTGTTTCCTTGAATTTGTTCTGGACTGTGAAAAGACCCCTGTTGGAATGTCTGGTGGGGTACGTGTGTGTGTCGGTGTTGTGTACAAGTGAGACTGGCATGCAAAGTATTGATATTAGCCCTTTGATTACAATGTACATGAAAACTTGTGGCTCTGTTCTGTGCCAACTGCAGTTTAACTACAGCAGGTCCTTCTTTGCAGCACTTGACCATATGACTGGACAATAATAAAGATAAGATAAAACTAGAGCCTTCTGGACTTGCTTTGTGGGGTGTGGTGTCAAAAAAGCAGAGCATTTCTTTACCATGGACAGACCTCTCCCCATCTTTACAACCATTAAATGTATACAGTGCCTTGCGAAAGTATTCGGCCCCCTTGAACTTTGTGACCTTTTGCCACATTTCAGGCTTCAAACATAAAGATATAAAACTGTATTTTTTTGTGAAGAATCAACAACAAGTGGGACACAATCATGAAGTGGAACGACATTTATTGAATATTTCAAACTTTTTTAACAAATCAAAAACTGAAAAATTGGGCGTGCAAAAGGTATGTCTCTATCAGTTTTGCACATCGAGAGACTGAAATGTTTTCCCATTCCTCCTTGCAAAACAGCTCGAGCTCAGTGAGGTTGGATGGAGAGCATTTGTGAACAGCAGTTTTCAGTTCTTTCCACAGATTCTCGATTGGATTCAGGTCTGGACTTTGACTTGGCCATTCGAACACCTGGATATGTTTATTTTTGAACCATTCCATTGTAGATTTTGCTTTATGTTTTGGATCATTGTCTTGTTGGAAGACAAATCTCCGTCCCAGTCTCAGGTCTTTTGCAGACTCCATCAGGTTTTCTTCCAGAATGGTCCTGTATTTGGCTCCATCCATCTTCCCAACAATTTTAACCATCTTCCCTGTCCCTGCTGAAGAAAAGCAGGCCCAACCATGATGCTGCCACCCCCATGTTTGACAGTGGGGATGGTGTGTTCAGGGTGTTGCTTTTCTGCCAAACATAACGTTTTGCATTGTTGCCAAAAAGTTCAATTTTGGTTTCATCTGACCAGAGCACCTTCTTCCACATGTTTGGTGTGTCTCCCAGGTGGCTTGTGGCAAACTTTAAACAACACTTTTTATGGATATCTTTAAGAAATGGCTTTCTTCTTGCCACTCTTCCATAAAGGCCAGATTTGTGCAATATACGACTGATTGTTGTCCTATGGACAGAGTCTCCCACCTCAGCTGTAGATCTCTGCAGTTCATCCAGAGTGATCATGGGCCTCTTGGCTGCATCTCTGATCAGTCTTCTCCTTGTATGAGCTGAAAGTTTAGAGGGACGGCCAGGTCTTGGTAAATTTGCAGTGGTCTGATACTCCTTCCATTTCAATATTATCGCTTGCACAGTGCTCCTTGGGATGTTTAAAGCTTGGGAAATCTTTTTGTATCCAAATCCGGCTTTAAACTTCTTCACAACAGTATCTCGGACCTGCCTGGTGTGTTCCTTGTTCTTCATGATGCTCTCTGCGCTTTTAACGGACCTCTGAGATTATCACAGTGCAGGTGCATTTATACGGAGACTTGATTACACACAGGTGGGTTGTATTTATCATCATTAGTCATTTAGGTCAACATTGGATCATTCAGAGATCCTCACTGAACTTCTGGAGAGGGTTTGCTGCACTGAAAGTAAAGGGGCTGAATAATTTTGCACGCCCAATTTTTCAGTTTTTGATTTGTTAAAAAAGTTTGAAATATCCAATAAATGTCGTTCCACTTCATGATTGTGTCCCACTTGTTGTTGATTCTTCACAAAAAAATACAGTTTTATATCTTTATGTTTGAAGCCTGAAATGTGGCAAAAGGTCACAAAGTTCAAGGGGGCCGGATACTTTCGCAAGGCACTGTATATGTTTTAACCATGACAGTTTACAATCTAAGGTAACATTAAGTCATTTAGTTTCTTCGACTTGTTCAACAGCCACACCATTCATTACCAGATTCAGCTGAGGTCTAGAACTTAGAGAAATATTTGTACCAAATACAATGCTCTTAGCTTTAGAGATGTTCAGGCCCAGTTTATTATTGTTAAGGGCTTCAGTCACCTCATTAGCAGTGGTTGCTGATGAGTATATGGTTGAATCATCAGCATACATGGACACACGTGCTTTGTTTAATGCCAGTAGAGGGCCTAGAGAGATTCCCTGTGGTACACCACACTTTACATGTTTGACATTAGATAAGCTTCCATTAAAGAACCCTCTGAGTTCTATTAAACAGATCGCTCTGAGGTTGAAAAGCCATAACACATACATTTTCTCAACAACATGTTATGGGCAATAATATCAAAAGCTGCACTTAAATCTAACAGTACAGCTCCAACAATCTTCTTATTATACATTTCTTTCAACCAATCATCAGTCATTTGTGTCAGTGCAGTACTTGTTGAGTTCCCTTCTCTATAAGCATGCTGAAAGTATGTTGTTAATTTGTTTACAGAAAAATAGCATTGTATTTGGTCCCCCAAAAAATCGAACAGTTTGCTTAAAGCTGGTAGCAAGCTGATAGGCTCCCTCCAGGCCTGAGGAAAAACACCTTCCTCTAGGCTCAGATCAAAGATATATGACAGCTAGGAGTGGCTATAGAGTCAGCTAACATCTTCACTAAGTTGTCAATGCCAGGAGGTTTGTCATTATTGATTGAAAACCAAAAAAATCCACCTCTCCCACAATAACCTCTCCCACAACAAAATTCAAATTTGCAATGCTTTTCTTTTTCTCTTTTATTAGTTTTTGTTATGCATGAATACAATGGCGCACTGCTCGTTTGTGAGTTTACTCACTTTGCCAATGAAGTAATCATTAAAATAATTGGCAACATCAAATGGTTTTGTGATGAATAAGCCATCTGATTTGAAGAAAGATGGAGTTGAATTTGTATTTCTGCCCATAATTTCATTTAAAGTACTCCCAAGTTATAATATTGATCTTGGCTTCATAATAGTTTCTTCTTCTTTTTGTTGTGTTTAGTCACATAATTTATGTTTGCAGTAAGTCAGCCAGTCAGATGTGCAGCCAGAGTTAATTGCCCTTCTTTTTCCCCCATCTCTTTCATCCATACAGTTTTTAAATTCCTCATCAATCCATGGAGCCTTAAGAGTTCTAATAATCCGTTTCTTAACAGGTGCATGTTAATCAATAATTGGAAGAAGCATACTCATAAATTTGTCAAGTGCAGCGTCTGGATGCTCCTTATTAATCACATCAGACCAGCAAATACTTTAACAACATCCAGATAAGAGTCAGAGCAAAATCTTTTTTTAATGATCTCTTATATGTCATTTTAGGCACAGCTTTCAGAACTTTGGCTTTCCTGTATATAACCACGATACTGTGATCACTGCATCCAATGGGTACGGATACAGCTATAGAACAAAGTTCTACAGTATTACTAAAAACGTGATTGATACATGTGGATGATCTTGTTCCTGTAGTGTTTGTAAACACCCTGGTAGGTTGATTTAATAACCTGAACCAGATTACAGGCACTGGTTACAGTAAGAACCTTCCTCTTGAGCGGACCGCTTGATGAAAGCCAGTCAATATTCTGGTCACCAAGAAAGTAGACTTCTTTATTTACATCACATACACTATCAGGAATTTCTAACACGTTATTTATATACTGACTGTTAGCAAAATAATAGGCTTTAGGTGAGGCAGGTGTACCTGCAACCACAACACTCCAATAACACTTGACATGAGATCTAGGGTTATTGCTCTTATATACGGCAACACCTCCCCCATAAGCACCTGTCTGTTCTATAGACGTTATATCATTGTATTGCTACTGCTGTATCATCAAAGGAATCGCCCTAAGTGAGTCTCAGAAATGGCTACTGTATGAATGATATCTGATGTTAGCTAGTTATTGATTTCATTAAGCTTATTTCTAAGACTACATATTAATATGGGCTATTTTCATCCCTTTCCTGGTTAGCTTATCAGAGATAGACATCAAATGGGAAAGAACAAAAAGCAAGAGGGGGAAAAAAGTCCATTAATCTGTTGGTGTGTTTAAGTGTGTGTCTGTGTGCTGCGGTTGAAGCTAGGAACCCCATAGGCTTAGCTCTCTCATCCCACCAGGCTTTTGGGATGGATGGTGGACAATGAGCCTGTCATAGCTGATGTAAACAATCTCGCCACGTGCTCTGGCAGCTTTCATGGCTTGGATGACTTCTTTCCTCTTCTGGCGCACAGCTTCAGGATAGTCCTCATTGAGGAAGCTGTACAGTAAATTCATCTCAAATTCTTGGCACTTTCCAGAACAGCTACCGTGTCCTTTAACGCCAGGAACTTGACCACTATTGGCCTGGGCCTGTCACCTGGGCCTGCGATGAGTTTTCCAGTCCTGTGGGCGTGCTCCACCTCAATTTTCCTGTGGTCCATCTTCAGTTTCTCTTAGATAATTTCTCTGTTTCTCCTCAGAATCTGTCCACAGCAATGTTGTTCCACCTTAATTGTTCTGCGTTTAGCTAGCTAAAGACTTACTACTGACCTTTTAGGTTTTTGTTTGGGGATAGATCTGCTATGAAAATAGCAGACAGATTAGTTCATCTCAGCCTATGCTGCCCTTCAGTCCCTTGATTTCTTGGCCCTGACGGAGACATGAATCACCCCAGCTAACTCCAGCTGCTCTTTTTTCATCTGACTACATTTCCTCTCATAGTCCGAGAGCATCTGGTCGCCACGGTGGGGGCACAGGTCTACTCATTTCTCCTAAGTGGAGATGTTCTAGTTTCTCCCTCTCTTACCCGTCCATCTCCTCATTTGAATTATATGCTGTCACTGTCATTTGTCTACTCAAGCTTAACATTATTGTCATCTATCGCCCACCAGGTGCCCTTGGAGAGTGCCTCAATGAGGATGACACCTTAATAAGTTAATTTCCTGACGATGGCTCTTCGTACTTGGCGACTTCAAACTCCCGAAGTCTGCCTTCGGTATCTCTCTCTCTCTCCCCTCCTTGCCTCTTTTGACCTCACCCTTTCCCATTCCCCTCCAACTCACAAGGCAGGCAATACGATTGACCTCATCTTTACTAGTGGCTGCTCACCTATTAATTTCACTGCAACCCAACTCCAGGTCTCTGATCACTACATTGTTTCCTTTTCTGTTTCCATTTCCTCCAACTCTAACCACTCAGCCCCTACCCAGATGGTCATGTTCCCTTGCAATCTTCGCTCTCTCTCTCCCACTACTTCTCCTCTTCGATCCTACCAACTCTTACTTCTGCTAAATCTTTCTCCTGATTCGGCCTCTCCTTCTCTCCTCCTTTTCCGCATCCTATGCCTCACACTGTCCCCTTCCCTCCCGGCCGGGTCAGCCCTCCCCTCCTGCTCCGTGGCTGAGTGACGAGATAACATTGCGAGATAACAGCGCAGGGCTGCAGGCAGCCGAGTGAAAATGGAGGAAAACTGAACTTCTGGATCACCTATCATCTCATCACTCCCCCCTCTCTACAATATCTTCCTCTATATCCACTGCTAAAGCCACTATCTACCACTTTACAAGCTTCTGCCTCTAACCATAGGAAATAATTTTCCACCTTCTCCCCCCTCCTTAATTCTCCACCCCCTCCTTTCTCCCTCTCTGCGGATGACTTTGTCAACCACTTTGAAAAAATGGTTGACAACATCTGCTACTCATTCACTGAGCCCAATGAGTCCTCTGGTCTCATTCACACAGAACAACCCTACGCCTTGACCTCTTTCTCCCCTCTCTCCAGATGACATCCTGCGACTAATGAGATCTGGTCGCCCGACAACCTGCCCGCTCGACCCCCTTCTCGCTTCTCTAGACCATCTCTGGAGACCTTCTCCCATTCCTCAATTCCCTCATCAACTCATCCCTGACCACTAGCTGCATCCCGTCTGACTTCAAAATGGCCTGAGTTGCTTCCCTCCTCAAGAAACCAACACTCGACTCATCAAACGTCGAAGACTATAGACCTGTATCCCTTGTTTATTTTCTTTCCAAAACACTTGAGCATGCCGTCTCTGATAAACTTTCTCGTTAACTCTCTGAGAACGATCTTCTTGACCCTAAACAGTCAGGCTTCAAGACAGGTCACTGAACCGAGACTGCTCTTCTCTGTGTCATGGAGGCTGTCCGCACTGCACAAGCTGACTCTTTCTCCTCTGTTCTCATCCTGCTAGATCTATCTGCTGCTGTTGACACCTTGAACCATCAGATCATCCTCTTCACCCTGTCAGGGCTGGGTGTCTCAGGGGCAGCACACTTTTGGATTGCATCCTACCTGGCAGGCCGCTCCTACCAGGTGACATGGACAGGATCTGTGTCTGCACTACGTACTCTCAATATTGGTGTCCCCCAGGGCTTGGTTCTAGGCCCTCTCCTCTTCTCTCTACATATCAAGTCACTTGGCTCTGTCATATCTTCACATAGTCGCTCCTATCATTGCTATGCGGATGACACTCAACTACTTTTCTCCTTCCCCCCTTCTGATACCCAGGTGGCGACACTTATCTCTGTGTCCCTGGCAGTTATCTCAACTTGGATGTCTGTCCACTACCTCAAGCTTACCCTCGACAAGACAGAACTGTTCTTCCTCTCATGGGAAGCCTGCCCGCTCAAAGACCTCTCCATTGCGGTTGACAACTCCACGGTGTCACCCTCCCAGAGTGAAAAGAAGTTTGGCGTGACCCTGGACAACACCCTGTTGTTCTCTGTAAACATCAAAGTAGTGACCCGCTCCTTCAGGTTCATGCTCTACAACATCCGTAGAGTACGACCTTACCTTACACAGGGATACGGCACAGGTCCTAATTAGGGCTGTTGCTTAGACTGTATTACCGCCACACCGGCGGTCATGAGTCACAAAGTCAGTCAAATTCCACGTGACTGTTTAGTCATAGCCTACCAAACTTGCTAACTGCCTGGCACTCAGCACTCTATTGTCCCTCTAATTACAAGGACATCAATGCAAATGCTTTCAAAAAATCTAATCAAACACTTAATGAGAGCCCATGAGCTCGTGTTGCGCAACATTTCTATAGTCTATGCAATTGCGCAAGAAAACAGAGTGATGGCCTCTACTAAAAGCAGAGGATCCCATCAGCTTTCTATAGGCTAGGCCAACTATATTTATTTCTCAACTTTCCTAATATTAAGCACATTGTTTATCTTGTAAACAATATAGAATAAACAACCCTTCACATAATACCATAGAAGCAGTGTTCTGATAATATAACAATGTACACCTTTCATCTTTCATTCCCAGCCGATACAGATACTGTGCCCATCTGCATTTTGTCTGTTGGTAATGGGGCTGCCTTGGCAAACATGTCAGAGTGGTCATACCTTCCTGTGTGGTGTCCCGTAATCAGCAGGAGTTCCTATACCCCAAGGCGTCTCCCTTCCCATATTTACTGATACCGTTCAATTCAATAATAAAAACGGCAATACAAGTAAAAGTTGTGTCTTGCAAAAATGTCCTAGTGGTCAAACCTTCCTGTGAGGTGTCCCATATACAACAGGAGTTCCCTGATCCTGGTGCAGAATACTGGTTTCTATCTTCCCATATTGACTGATACCATTCAATTCAATAATTTAAAAAAAGACAATACAAGTAAAAGTTGTTCCTAGTAAACCTTTTCTATTACCAATGGCAGTTAGGATAGGTATTATCTGACACACAAACAGGTACTATGTTGAATTTTGAACAGGTCAGATTAAACCTACCCAATCATGGTCTCCCCATCAAACGACTGAGGCTGCCGTGGAAAAGGCATCTCTAGTCCATCTGTATAAATAGGGAGAGTTCATCAGTGACAGATGAAATGAAAAGGATGTTGCTATTACTGGACATTTGTGATGTACTGTATTATTAGTAATCACCTCATTGTGGATGTGTTGAGTGCCAGTTCTCTCTGCATCTCATGCATCTTTGAAAACATACACACACAGTCACTGTTCTATTACCAACAGCAGATTTTTCCTGCATTATCACCTCACACCTCCTTTAGGGTCCGATCACAACTCTCTGCAGTGTCACACACACGTGTGTGTGTGTGTGTGTGTGTGTGTGTGTGTGTGTGTGTATGTGTGTGTGTGTGTGTGTGTGTGTGTGTCACTGCAGAGAGTTGTGATTGGACCCTAAAGGAGGAGTGGAGGTGTGAGGTGATAATGCAAGAAAAATCTGCTGTTTGTTCTACACACTCCCACTGGTTGGCTACTAACTCCCATAACTCCCCAAAGACACACAGTGTCATCTTACTCATTCTCCCACCTTTGATAGTGATAGCCTGAGAACCACTTGGGGGCGATTAGGAGCTAAACAACTCAGTCACTGTTTTTATTGGTCATCTGGTGAATGTAGGCCACATTTTTTGTGATTCATGATAGCCCCCTCCACCCACATCTCTCTCTCTCTTTCTCCTCCTCTTCTTCTCCTCCTCTCTCCTTTCTACAGTATAATGCCAGACTGACTTTAACTAGCTGCAGCTGTTCACTCTCCAGGAAACTCCAGGGAGACTGAGCCCATGGAGGTGGGCACGACGCACCTCACCCAGAGGAATGTCAACGCCGCCATCAACAGGGTCTCTGCTCCTACTGCGGGGAGTCGGACAATCCCAGGAACACCTGTCCCAGAAGGAGAACCAGGAAGCAACAGGCCGTGGAGCGCTCCTGCACCTTCCCAGCGTGGAGGTTCCTTGCTCCTCTCTGTCCACCCAGTCCATCCTCCTCCCTGTCACCTTCCCTGACTATCCCTGACTATCCTGGCCCTCCACTGAGTCCTGCCCCAGTGGACTCAGATGCTGCAGGCAATTTCCTAGACCGGTCAGTGGCCTTATCATTATGCATTCCTCTAGTCCCTTTACAACTCCCTATCCCAGTCCTTGCCCTAGCCAACCGTCCCCTAGGAACAGGACTGGTGCGCCAGACCACAATTCTCATTTCCCTCACAGTTACTCACAACCACCATGAACACATCACTTTCCTCATCTTAGACTCTCCTGCACACCACATAGTTTTAGGTTTCCTCTGGCTACAGGTGCATAACCCCAGTATATCGTGGACAGAGAGGAGGTTGTTGGGTTGGTCGCAGGAGTGTCAGGGGAGGTGTCTCTTTGTCGATCTGTGCCACCTCCGTGGAAAGTCCGGAGCAGGCCACCCAGGTGGCCCCGGAAGAGTACCGACACCTACAGGTGGCCTTTCCGAAGACTCGTGCCACATGCTTGCCCCCTCATCGCCCCCTCATCGGTTCTATCCTCCCGCGGGGGCACATCTACCTTCTCTCGCATGCAGAGATCTAAGCCATGGAGGCCTACGTCCAGGGGGGGTGCTGGCCCAGGGATTCAGCCGTCCGTCCACCCGCCCGGCCGCCTCCAGCTTCTTTTTCATGAAGAAGAGGAGGGTGGTCTCCGCCCCTGTATCGATTACCGGACACTGAATAAGGCTACTGTTAAATTCAGTTCAGCTTCTCATACCCACTGTGATTGAACAGATGCACAGTGCTAAGTACTTTACTAAATTGGATTTACGCAGTGCCTACAATCTGGTGTGAATCAGAGAGGGGGATGAATGGAAGACCGCCTTCAGCACCAGCATCGAGCACTATGAATACAGGGTAATGCCCTGCGGCCTGACAAATGCACCCTCTGTGTTTCAATCATTCATTAACGAGGTGTTTAGAGACATGTTGGGTCATTGTGTAGTGATGTACATAGACAACATCTTGGTGTACTCCACTATACGCGAGCAACATGTCTCTCATGTCAGGTCCACCTTGGAGAGGCTGATAGGGCATCACTTGTACGCCAAGGTGGAGAAGTGCCTTTTCTATCAGCAGGCGGTCTCCTTCCTGGGCTATCGGTTATCCATCGTGGGAGTGGAGATGGAAGAGCAGAGGGTCAGTGCAGTACGGTTGTGGCCTGTTCCATCCAACATCAAGGCGGTGCAGCGCTCTCTTCTCTTACATCTTCCGGCACTTCGGGATCCTGGAAGACATCGTGTCTGACTGTGGTCCTCAGTTCACCTCCCATGTCTGGAAGGCCTTCATGGAACAACCGGGGGTCACGGTCAGCCTCACCTCCGGGTACCGGCCCCAATCAAATGGGCAGGTGGAAAAGGTAAATCAGGAACTTTTTAAATCAGGTACCTTTGTAGTTACTGTAAGGACCGGCCTGGGGGAGTGGGTTGCGTTTCTGCCTTAGGCAGAATATGCACAAAACTCCCTCCATCACTCCTCCACTAACCTCACACCCTTTCAGTGTGTTCTACGCTATCAGCCAGCCCTGGCATCCTGGCACCAGAGTCAGATCGAGGCTCCAATGGTGGATGATTGGTTCCGGTGTACCGAGGAGGTATGGAACACAGCGCATACCCGTCTGCAGCGCGTTGTCCTCCGGCAGAAGGCGCAGGCCAATCGTCACCTCAGTGTGGCCCCGGTATTTCACTCCAGTGACAGGGTTTGGCTTTCTAAGAAGGACCTGTCCCTCTACCTGCCCTGCCGGAAGCTGAGCCCGAAAAGCGGTGCTGGGTTCCGGCGCAGGACGTCCTGGATCGTTCTCTCATTCGGGACACCCACAGGCGGCGTCACGGCCGACCGACTGGCCTGCACCGTGTCTCTGGGGTTGTCCCTAAGGGGGGGGGGGGGGGGGGGGGGTGGGGGTACTGTCACCGTCACACCAGCCTTCGCTTTGGCTCCCCCTCTTGTCCAGCTCAGGGTCAGGCCTTCTAGCTGCTGCCAAACCTACTGCTGGAAAATGCCCTTTACTCATCCTCAACCCCGGACTTGTCTCGTCATCATTACACACACCTGGTTCCAATCCCCAATCTATCACTGTATATATACTCCCTCTGCCATTTGTCTTTGTCTCCTACTATTTCTTGAGTATTTTATGTTTTGCGCTTTGGGTTTGTCCTGTGCCTTTTTGTTTATGAATATATATATTTGTTTCCTTTATATAACCAGGTAAGCTAGTTGAGAACAAGTTCTCATTTACAACTTTGGCCTGGCCAAGAAAAAAAAGCAGTGCGACACAAACAACAACACAGAGTTACACATGAAATAAACAAGCATACAGTCAATAACACCAAAGAAAACAAAAATAAAGTCTATATACAGTGTGTGCAAATGGCGTGAGGAGGTAAGGAAATAAATAGGCCGTGAAGTGAAGTAATTACAATTTGAGCAGATGGTGATGTGCAAGTAGAAATTCGGGTGTGCAAAAGAGCAGAAAAGTACATAAAATGAGTATGGGAATGAGGTAGGTATATTGGGTGGGCTATTTACAGATGCAGCGATCGGTTAGCTGCTCAGATAGCTGATGTTTAAAGTTAGTGAGGGAAATATAAGTCTCCAGCATCAGCAATTTTTGCAATTCGTTCCAGTCATTGGCAGCAGAGAACTGTGAGGAAAGGTGGCCAAAGGAGGTGTTGGCTTTGGGGATGACCAGTGAGATATACCTGCTGGAGAGCGTGCTACGGGTGGGTGTTGCTTTATTGACCAGTGAGCTGAGATAAGGCGGAGATTTACCTAGCATAGACTTATAGATGACCTGGAGCCAGTGGTCTGGCAACGAATATATATTTTGAGCACAACAGGAGTTGGGTTTCGTCCCGCTTTGTTCTATTGAGCTTAAATAAATGTAGTAGTTCGAAACCTGCGACTGCCTCCTGCCTACTCCTCTCTACACCAGTGACAACATCCCTTTTAGTGAGCATTTATCCAAGATAATCCATCCCCCTGACAGGTGTGGCATATCAAGTAGCTGATTAAAAAGCATGCTCATTACACAGGCACACCTTGTGCTGGGGACAATAGAAGACTATAATTTGCAGTTTTGTCACACAACACAATGCCTCGTCAAGTTTTGACGGAGCGTGCAGTTGGCATACTGACTGCAGGAATGTCCACCAGAGCTGTTTCCAGATAATTGAATGTTCATTTCTCTACTTAGTTTTAGAGAATTTGGCAATAGGTCCAAACGGCCTCACCTGCACCATTAAGCGAGCGGTTTGCTGATGTCAACGTTGTGAACAGACTGTAACTCAGTTGTACTGTAAAATCAATGAAATTGCTGCATGTTGTGTTTATATTTTTCTTCAGTATATATAGGGAAAATGGGAAACAGCAAAACACATTTTATAGAAAAGGTTTTATGCCTAGTTCCTCGTTTAGAGCACATGGTCCTGAGCTACAGGCAGTTAGACTTGGGTGTCATTTTAGGCAAAACATATATTTTTAATGGTCCGATCCCTAACAGGTTGAGGAGGGGGAACACACCTCAATTCAAACTGTTGTTAGAAAATCATTTGAAATTGACCATTTGAAACATAGCCTTTAGATAACTAGCAGGCAGCGTGCCTTGGTTTGAGGGCAGCGTGGGTTAACTGTCTTGTTGCGTAACAATCACATTTTGGAACACTGAGTGCGTTCTGACATAACACGCATTAAAAAAAAACTCGTACTGGGGCAACCGTTAGAGATATTTGAAACTCAGGTGGGAAAAGGTAAAAAAAATAAGAATCACCAGTCCGAAGGATACAGACAGCTGAAGAGGTATCCATAGATATGCAGAAAAATAGGCATGTTTTTATATGGAATGAAGCATACTGTACTGCTCTAGATTGCAGGAAAAAGCTGTTTTAGGTTTTTTGAAAAATACAAAATTCTCCAACCACCCCAAGCTATCCTCATTTACTTTGTGCCCCCTCAGATTTTTGGGGTGCCTGACACCCCTTATAAATACCATCGATTGATCCAATAAATCTTCAATATAAAACTAGCATTTTACTCCTCTGTACCAAATGTTACACTACATCCTCAGTTACACTGTGGTGTTTCACTGAAGAAAATAAATCCTTTGAAATATTTTAATACTGGTTGGTTAACAATAGTCGCCCCATGAAATAAAACTTGAGTCACGTGAGAAGAGGTGGTAACTGGGTAACTGAAAAGTGAGTAACTGAACAGTATGCAGTCAGTCAGAACATGCTGCACTGTATTAGCCAACAACAAAGCTAGCGATAGCCTCTTGACGCTTTGGCTGAGATGAAGGAGAACAATAGTGCCAGTTGCCTAAGCTGGGCTAATCCTCGCTCATAAAGTTGTCAGTCAGACTTCTGAGAGAGAGCTGGAGGGGAATCAAAGTCTCAAAGATCTGAGCATACAGAGTTGGTTTTGTACCCATTAGCTTTAGTGCTAGAGAGAGCACTGCTTAGGCGGCTCCAGTTCTGTTGGCTTTAAAGTCAATTAAATTTCCCTAGCTTTGCTGGCATGACGAAGCAAGGATTACAGCAGTTTGGCCAAATCGTGACACAGAAATGACAGAGAAATAACACAACATATTATTTTCAACATAGCCAATGCATGTGATGATGGGTGATATTTGATGCAATAATAAGCATGTATTACTTGTACATCTTCTAACTAACTGAGATCCTCACAGCTGACCCATCCACTATAGAGAGGGAGTTTGTGATGTGCTGTCATAGACACTGAATGCAAACATGCATAAAGGGTCAGTATGGTATATGTCAGTCCTCGTCTCCCCTTTTCAGACATGCCTTCTATGGTCACTGATAAGGTATCTCCTATGCTATGTCAGTTTAAAAACATTAGATTTTTGTACTGATGCCAAATTCCCCCCTAATGACTCATCCATACCAGGCTATACTTAGATATAGTCTAACAGGAAATGTATGGAGTAAAAGTTAAAGACCAATTGGTTCTGATTTGTGCTATACTGTGTAAGCTCCCTTGACACTCACCTCTTGATTTATACTTGGTATGCACTTGTACTGAGTTTGTACTGGGGAATTCAGTGATTATTAAAATACACCCAAAGAAGCCAGTATTAATACCCAGAGAGAATTAGATCTTCAGGAATGATGAGCAAACACTAATCGGTGCTCCGAGTTGTAGGGAGTTTTCTAAGTCTGCCCACACACACACGTTCACCTTGTGATGGAGCAGGAGGGTTGGCAGAAAGCCATGAGGTCAGATTTTGGTGTTATCCTGAGATAAAGTGGGATGAATCCTACATAGCTATGGTTCCTATCAAGAAGCTAGTTTCAACGTTGTTATTGAAGAGGCCCACCTTTCTAACACTGGATTCGGCAACGGATAATAACCAGTAAGGTTAATGACATTAAAAACAAACACTTGCAAAACATGCTGGGTATTATTCTAATAAGCTATGCCCCCAAACAAATAGAAATGTGGTCGGTCCGGAACAGGTCCAAATCTGAAAGAATGAAAGACGTCTAGGCAACACTGCAGTCGGAAAGTATTCAGAACCCTTGACCTTTTTCCACATTTTGTTAAGTTACAGCCTTATTCTAAAAATGTAATTGTTTTCCCCCCCCCTCATTAATCTACACACAATACCTGATAATGACAAAGCAAAAACAGGTTTTAAGAATTTCTTGCAAATGTTTTAAAAATGAAAAACAGAAATATTAAATTTACATAAGTATTTGGGATGGTGCCAGGTTTCGTCCAAATGTGACGCTTGGCATTCCGGCCAAATAGTTCAATCTTGGTTTCCTCAGACCAGAGAATCTTATTTTTCATGGTATGAGAGTCCTTTAGGTGACTTTTTGGAAACTCCAAGCAGGCTGTCATGTGCCTTTTACTGAAGAGTGGCTTCCGTTTTGCCACTCTACCATAAAGGCCTGATTGGTGGAGTGTTGCAGAGATGTTTTTTTGTCTGGAATGTTCTCCCATCTCTACAGGGGAACTCTGGAGCTCTCTCAGAGTGACTATCGGGTTCTTTGTAACTTCCCTGACCAAGGCCCTTCTCCCCCGATTGCTCTGTTTGACCAGGCGGTAAGAGTCTTGGTGGTTCCAAACTTCATCCATTTAAGAATGATGGAGGCCACTGTGTTAATGGGGACCTTCAATGCTGCAGACATTTTTTGATACCCTTCCCCAGATGTGTGCCTCGACACAATCCTGTCTCTGAGGACAATTCCTTCGACCTCATGGCTTGGTTTTCGCTCTGACATCTGCGGGACCTTATATAGACAGGTGTGTGCCTTTCCAAATCATGTCCAATCAATTAAATTTAACACAGGTGGACTCCAATCAAGTTGTAGAAACATCTCAAGGATGATCAATAGAAACAGGATGCGCCTGAGCTCAATTTCGAGTCTCATAGCAAATGGTCTGAATACTTTTACTTTTTAATACATTTTCAAAAATGTCTAAAAACCTTTTTTTGCTTTGTCATTATGGGACATTGTGTGAAGATTGATGAGGGAAAAAAATATTTAATCAATTTTAGAATAAGGCTGTAACGTAAGAAAATATGGAAAATGGAAGGGGTCTGAATACTTTCCAAATGCACTGTATGTTTCACAATTTTGAACATCACAGTACAGCGGGGCACAGTTTAGTACAGTAAAGCACAGTAGAACACAGAAGAGTATGGTACAGTACAATATGGTACGTACAGGACAGTAGGGTTTTATTCAGTAGAGTACATTAGATTACAGTACAATAGAGTACAGTATAGTTTCATTCAGTAGAGTAGAGTACCGTACAGTTTAGTTAAGTACGCTATACTTTACGTTTCTTTACTTTACTGTACTCTAGTGTGCTGTATTGTATTGTACTATACTCTACTTTTCTTTTCTGTACTGTGTACTGTAATGTACTGTACCCTGCTGTGATCTTCTGTGCTGTACTGTGAAGTCCAAATTTGTGAAACATAGGCCTTGTCTCGACATTACAGTTCATGCAGTTTTTGTAATCTGATCATGGTGGTCTGAATATGGAATTCCGAACACATCATGCATCTACCCCTACATTTGAATGTGTCTACTGTGTCCAGATTCCGTTTCCCTGCGATATATTCAAATACCAGTATGAATTCTTAAAACGGCGGAACAGGCTAAATCTGATAATATCACAACAACAACTTGATGGCAGTAGCTACCGTAGCTAAATAGCCGGTTAACCTCTAACTAGCCCGCAAGCTAGCTAGCAAAGTGAAAGGGATTGCAAACAGGTTAGCATAACTCTAGCCAAACATTATTTTTCCTAATAAGCTAGCCAGCTAGCATTTATGAAGCCAGCAAACACATTCCTCAAACACTAGGAAAGTATTTCCTCCAATGTTTAAGGGAAAAAAGATGCCTTTCGCTCCCAAAACACACGTTTTCTGGAGACTTGTGGGCAGAGTGCTGATGATGCCGCCCACTGTATGTGATTTCGGTGGAGAAATCAGCACACAATGTGTCACTGACCACCTCCTGAAGTGGCCAGCCAGATCTGAACAAAATCCGACCACATTGCGACTTTTGTGCATCTAGACCTGTCTTTTCAATGCAATCTTTGTACTGTAATAGAAGAGGTTGAATGTAAGTGTCAAGTGCAGACACAGCCATGGACGTTTATGATTGGTTCTGAACCAATTATAGACGTCTATGTTTAAGCTAAATCAAGGTCGGTTCGGACCAAATCTGAACATTTGCAGTATGTTTGGGCCAAATACAGTTGAAGTCGGAAGTTTACAGACACATAGGTTGGAGTCATTAAAACTCGTTTTTCAACTCCACACATTTCTTGTTAACAAACTATAGTTTTGACAAGTCGGTTAGGACATCTACTTTATGCATGACAAAAGTAATTTTTACAACAATTGTTTACTGACAGATTATTTCACGATTTTATTTTGTAATTCACTGTATCACAATTCCAGTGGGTCAGAAGTTTACATACATTAAGATGACTGTGCCTTTAAACAGCTTGGGAAATTCCAGAAAATGATGTTATGTCTTTAGTAGTTTCTGAAAGGCTAATTGACATCATTTGAGTCCATTGGAGGTGTACCTGTGGATGTATTTCAAGACCTACCTTCAAACTCAGTGCCTCTTCATGGGAAAATCTAAAGAAATCAGCCAAGACCTCTGAACAAAAAATTGTAGACCTCCACAAGTCTGGTTCATCCTTGGGAGCAATTTCCAAACATCTGAAGGTACCACGTTCATCTGTACAAACAATAGTATGCAAGTATAAACACCATGGGACCACGCAGCCGTCATACAGCTCAGGAAGGAGATGCGTTCTGTCTCCTAAAGATGAACGTACTTTGGTCCGAAAAAGTGCAAATCAATCCCAGAACAACAGCAAATGACCTTGTGAGATGCTGGAGGAAACGGGTACAAACGTATCTATATCCACAGTAAAACGAGTCCTATATCGATGTAGCGGTCTTTACCACAGGAGAACCAAGAAATGAAGAGCGACACCACAGCTCTTTTTGTCTTTTATGTCGATCTGCAAATGTATTGTGAAAGGACAGGACAGGAACACATCAGTCTCCAATGCACCATCTGACAAGTTGTTCGTTCTCTCTCAGGGTTTTCTCGGACTCACACAATCACATTCATACATAAAGCCATAATGTATAGTATAAAATAATAACCAGTCCTTAATACAAAGAATGTATCATCTTAATTCTTAGACAATAGAACCATACCTGCAATAGTATTGTGAAAAGACAGGACAGAAACACATCAGTCTCCAATGCACCATCTGACAAGTTGTTCTATACAGGAGCATGAAGAAAGGTAAAACTCATATCCAGTCTCACATCCCCAATACATTGCTAGGTGCTTTTAGTGTTGACAGTACCAAAATACAACAACTCTTGTACAAAATCACTGCAACACAAACAGGTTACAACGTGAAATCACCTCTATCCCATTCAGACTTTAGAGGGCCCAAACTACATCTCCCATAATGCAACGCCAACACCAGTCGGCAGCTTAGCTTACCGTCTGCTTCACAGAAAGGCATGCTAGCTAGCAACAGCAACACTTTTTAGCACTCTGTAAACTATATTAATAACAACAATACAACTCTCAAAGTTACATGTTTCAATAGTCTCACATATCTACAGCATTAATCTTGGGATGTTTTATTTATTTCACATTATGGACTTCTACAAAAAGGAGTAATCTGCAACACATACCTTTCTCTCAGTGTTTTCTCGGACTGAGGAGAATGGGTGCTACGGGTAGTACCAGGGTGTTAGTAGGTGACGCAAGCACCCAGATGAAATAAAATACATTTAATTAAACAAAACCTGAAGAGGTTAACATCATTCAGCTACTGTAGCTGCTTACCTAACATCAACAGGTAGCACCAGTAGCGCAGCAATTAAAAATAGACACTAAAAGTAAAGTTCCTGGCAATCATAGCGATCTGACGACCCACTTCTGTCTGACCTTGGAATATTCCTCTTCGCGGGATTGGTCCACTGACCTCCTGATTGTTCTGTGTTGTGTACTATTCTAATAATTTGAGGTTTGATGGAATAACCTTTTTACTGTCCTACATCAACATAACCTGAAAGGCCGCTCAGCAAGGAAGAAGCCACTGCTACAAAACCGCCATAAAAAAGCCAGACTACAGTTTGCAACTGCAATGGGGACAAAGACTGTACTTTTGGGAGAAATGTCCTCTGGTCTGATGACACAAAATTAGAACTGTTTGTCCATAATAACCATCGTTATGTTTGGAGGAAAAAGGGGGACGCTTACAAGCCGAAGAACACCATCCCAACTGTGAAACACAGGGATGGCAGCATCATGTTGTGGGGCTGCTTTGCTGCAAGAGGGACTGGTGCACTTCACAAAATAGATGGCATCATGAGGATGGAAATTTATGTGGCTATATTGAAGCAAAATCTCAAAACATCAGTCAGGAAGTTAAAGCTTGGTCGCAAATGGGTCTTCTAAATGGACAATAACCCCAAGCATACTTCCAAAGTTGTGGCAAGATGGCTTAAGGACAACAAAGTCAAGGTATTGGAGTGGCCACCACAAAGCCCTGACCTCAATCCCATAGAAAATTTGTGGGCAGAACTGAAAAAACGTGTGCGAGCAAGGAGGCTTACAAACCTGACTCAGTTACACCAGCTCTGTCAGGAGGAATGGGCCACAATTCACCCAACTTATTGTGGGAAGCTTGTGGAAGGCTACCTGAAACGTTTGACCCAAGTTAAACAATTTAAAGGCAATGCTACCAAATACTAATTGAGTGTATGTTAACTTCTGACCCACTGGGAAAGCTGAATTAAATCATCCTTGCTACTATTATTCTGACATTTCACATTCTTAAAATAAAGTGGTGTTCCTAATTGACCTGATACAGGGAATTTTTACTCTGATAAAAATTTTGGCTAAGGCTTTTGTAAACTTCCAACTTCAACTGTACAGTTCGGACCGGACGTCAGTGGATGTCTATGATTGGTTCAGATTTGGTTTGGACTGGAACAAAAATCTATGTCAGTGGATTTTGAAATCAAGGCCAGTCCGGACCATACCAAAAACAAAAACAAAATATGGAAAAAAATGATGGCAAATGCTTATTGGGTAAGCACTACTTGTCCTCTTCCAATCCTTGCAAAACAGAGGAGAGCGAAAGAAAGTAAACACAATCTTGTTTTTCCTTGTTCACACACACACACACACAGACAATCCATTTCTGGGTCGGTCTGTGTTCATTTGTTGTAAAGATCCATGCTGCCCTCCAGTGGCAATGGATGCTAAAATAACACTTTTTGAGGAAGTTCAAGAAACACCATCCTCAGACATTCACTACATATTTAGTTGCCCATAAAGGCATGGCAGATTCAAATATTGTGTATATAGAGTCTTCATATTGTGGAAAATGCTTACTTCCTAACTTTGCATTTTGACCCATTAAGTCTCCCAGGTCTGCGCATGCTCCGAGACATTTAAACGTGTTAACCCTCTTAAGGCTGCCGGCCCAAACGGCATCCCTTAAACGCATCCTCAGAGCAAGCGCAGACCAGCTGGCTGGTGTGTTTATGGACATATTCAATCTCTCCTTATCCCAGTCTGCTGTCCCCACATGCTTCAAGATGGCCACCATTGTCCCTGTTCCCAAGAATGCAAAGGTAACAGAACTAAATGAAGATTGACCCGTAGCACTCACTTCTGTCATCATGAAGTGCTTTGAGAAACTAGTCAAGAATCCTATCACCTCCACCTTACCTGTCACCCTAGATCCACTCCAATTTGCTTACCTCCCCAATAGGTCCACAGACGATTCAATCGCTATCACACTGCCCTATCCCATCTGGACAAAAGGAATACCTATGTAAGAATGCTGTTCATTGACGATAGCTAAGCATTCAACACCATAGTACCCTCCAAGCTCATCATTAAGCTCGAGGCCAAAGTCTGAATTAGAGGTCGACCGATTATGATTTTTTCAACGCCGATACCGATTATTGGAGGACCAAAAAAAGCCGATAGCGATTAATCGGTCGATTTTTAAAATGTATTTGTAATCCTGATAATTACAACAATACTGAATGAACACTTATTTTAACTAAATATAATACATCAATAAAATCAATTTAGCCTCAAATAAATAATGAAACATGTTCAATTTGGTTTAAATAATGCAAAAACAAAGTGTTGGAAAAGAAAGTAAAAGTGCAATATGTGCCATGTAAGAAAGCTAACGTTTAAGTTCCTTGCTCAGAACATGAGAACATATGAAAGCTGGTGGTTCCTTTTAATTAACATGAGTCTTCAATTTTCCCAGGTAAGACGTTTTAGGTTGTAGTTATTATAGGAATTATAGGACTATTTCTCTCTATACAATTTGTATTTCATTAACCTTTGACTATTGGTTGTTCTTATAGGCACTTTAGTGTTGCCAGTGTAACAGTATAGCTTCCGTCCCTCTCCTCGCTCCTCCCTGGGCTCGAACCAGGAACACAACAACAACAGCCACCCTCAAAGCAGCGTTACCCATGCAGAGCAAGGGGAACAACCACTCCAAGTCTCAGAGCGAGTGACGTTTGAAACGCTATTAGCGCGCACCCCGCTAACTAGCTAGCCATTTCACATCGGTTACACAGGCCTCATCTCGGGAGTTGATAGGCTTCAAGTCATAAACAGCGCAATGCTTGACGCACAAGAAGAGCTGCTGGCAAAACGCACGAAAGTGCTGCTTGAATGAATGCTTACAAGCCTGCTGCTGCCTACCACCGCTCAGTCAGATACTTGTATGCTTGTATGCTCAGTCAGATTATATGCAATGCAGGACACGCTAAATAAACTAGTAATATCATCAACCATGTGTAGTTAACTAGTGATTAGGATTGATTGATTGTTTTTGAAAGATAAGTTTAATGCTAGCTAGCAACTTACCTTGGCTTACTGCATTCGCGTAACAGGCAGTCTCCTTGTGGAGTGCAACGAAAGGCAGGTGGTTATAGCATTGGACTAGCTAACTGTAAGGTTGCAAGATTGGATCCCCTGAGCTGACACAGTGAAAATCCGTCGTTCTGCCCCTGAACAAGGCAGTTAACCCAGCGTTCCTAGGCCATCATTGAAAGTAAGAATGTGTTCTTAATTAACTGACTTGCCTAGTTAAATAAAGATTAAATAAAGGTGTAAAAAAATACATAATAATAAAATAAAAAAATCTGTCAGATCGGTGTCCAAAAATACAGATTTCCGATTGTTATGAAAACTTGAAATCGGCCCTAATTAATCGGCCATTCCGATTAATCGGTCGAACTCTAGTCTGAACCCTGCCTTGTGCAATTGGGTCCTGGACTTCTTGACGGGTCGTGCCCATGTGGTGAAGGTAGGAAACAACACCTCCACTTCGCTGATCGTCAACACTGGGGCCACACAAGGGTGCATGCTCAGCCCCCTCCTGTACTTCCTGTTCACCCATGACTACGTGGCCATGCACGCCTCCAACTCAATTGTCAAGTTTGCAGACGACACCCCTGTAGTAGGCTTGATAACCAACAATGATGAGGCAGCCTACAGGGAGGAGGTGAGTGTGGTGTCAGGAAAATAACCTCTCACTCAACATCAACAAAACAAAGGAGATGATCGTGGACCCCCCAATCCACATCGACGGGACACCAATGGAAAAGGTGGAAAGTTCTTCAGCGTACACATCACCGACAAATTGAAATGGTCAACCCACACAGACAGAGTGGTGAAGAAGGCTTGTCACCTAAAACCCTCACAAACTTTTATATATGCACAATTGAGAGCATCCTGTCGGGCTGTATCACCGCCTTGTACAGCAACTGCCTTATACAGCAACTGCACCGCCCACAACCGCAGGGCTCTCCAGTGGGTGGTGCGGTCTGCACAACGCATCACCGGGGGAAAACGACCTGCCCTCTAGGACACCTACAGCACTCGATGTCACAGAAAGGCCAAAAAGATCATCAAGGATAACAACCACCCAAGCCACTGCCTGTTTACCCCGCTATCATCCAGAAATCAAGGTCAGTACAGGTGCATCAAAGCTGAGACTGAGAGAATGAAAAACAGCTTCTATCTCAAGGCCATCAGACTGTTAAATGCCATCACTAGCAGAGAGAGGCTGCAGCCTACATACAGACTTGAAATCATTGGTGACTTTAATAAATGGAACACTAGTCACTTTAATAATATCACTTTAATATTGTTTACATATCTTGCATTACTCATCTCATTTGTATGTACTGTATTCTGTACAATCTACTGTATCTCTGTCTATTCCGCTCTGACATTGCTCGTTCATATATTTATATATTCAGAATTCCATTCCTTTACTTAGATTTGCGTGTATTAGGTATTTGTTGTGAAATTGTTAGATATTACCTGTTAGATATTGTTGCACTGTCAGAACTAGAAGCACAAGCATTTCGCTACACCCGGAATAACATCTGCTTAATAACACGTGTATGTGACAAATAAAATTGGATTTGATTTGAATACATGACTAAGTGAAAATGTATCTTAAGTGAAAGTTAGGTTTCGCCATGTAGAGAGTAACATCCCCATTGATATCAATACATGACTAAGTAAAAATGCTTCTTATTGGAAGTTATAATTCCTTGACTAAGTGAAAATGTAGCTTTCGTGAAAGTTAGGATTCACCTTGTAGAGAGTAACACCCTGCCTGAAGGTATGGGGAGGCAGCAACAGGAGGGTTACGTAAATCCAGCTAAGAGTTACAGGCAGTTTCCAGGAGGTCAGAGGTCACAGATAGGGAGGGCCATGGGCATAGGTTGAGCAAGATTAGTGACACGACCAGGTGGGCTCAACTCAAACCAGGCACATTATCACTTTTCATTGAACAGCTCATGGTACACAGAAATGTATGAAAAGGGCCTATAGAGCCACCCAATCCTAACACTAGCGCCCTCGTGGCCACATCTGAGAAGCACATCTGAGCATAGGCCTGCAGTCTGTTATTGGTGTTCGGCCCATCTATGCCATGCCTTCAACACGCAGCCTCCATTTGGTGTGTTTGGGCCCCTATTAATCCATGGCTCTCTTTGAGATTAAAAACAAGTTTGATTTATCACTCACCACTTGCAAAAATTACATGTTTTTACGGCCCTGTTTTTATTGGTCCCCGTTGTGTCTATAATTCAGAGCGAAGGAGATCGTTAACGAGTTAAACAGCACATTTAATGTTCTGAGGCAATATGGCTGAGTGTTCTAGCTCTATAAACTAGCTCTGGTCCAGGGTGTTACCGTTGAAAAGGCTCAGCATCAGCAAGCCACACTTGCTGATAGACATCTATTTTTGGTTCAGATATGGTCTGGTCCGGCCGGACTTGATTTAGCCCAAACATAGACGTCTATAATTGGTTCAGATTTGGTCCGGACTGAACCAAATCTGAACCAGTCATAGACATCTATGTTTCACAAGTTTGGACAGCACAGTACAGTAGAGCACAGCAGAGTGCAGTACATTACAGTATACAGTACAGTAAAGAAAAGTAGAGTATATTAAAGTACAGTACAGTAGAGTACAGTAAAGAAAAGTAACCCACTTTACTCTAATGTACCCTACTCTACTGAACTAAACCGTACTGTAGTCTACTGTATTAAACTCTACTGTCCTGTACTGTACTCTACTGTACCATAATGTGATGTCAAAACGTATGAAACAGACTAGACATCCATGATTAGTTCAGATTTGGATCTGATCCCCACCGACCAAATTTGTCCTTGTTTGTGGGGCGGAGCTTATCAGAATAATTACCACCATGCTTTGCAGGTGTTTAGTTTTTACATTTACGTTTTGGTTATTCAGCAGACGTAACTTACAGTCAGTGCATTCAAACTAAGGTAGATCAACAACAACATATCACAGCCATAGCAAGAAAATAAAAAGATGTAACCATTACTGAGAATTATATTGTAGTTGAAGTGGTCTGTTGCTTTAATCTATTAGCTGGCTTACTTTGAACATCATTGTGGCCTGTTTCAAAGCTTTTGAAAAGGTTAATATAGGTACATGTGACAGATGGGAGCAATAATAAATATCTGTGTTCAATCTTCAGTTTCCTCTTTCCTACAAGAGGCTTGTAAAATTATTATTGTGACTTAATGTCGGCACATATGTGCAGTTAAAATTTGTCTATAGATGTATTTTCAAAGTCTGTAAATGACATATTTTCAACTTCTGGAAAATACGTATTTTCTGCTTTCGTTCAGCACCTAAAATGCACTTGATTTCATCGTCCGGTAAATACGTACAGTGTTTTCAACGTCCTGAAAATACGTATTTTCAACATCCGTAAAATACATATAAAATACATAGACAGTCAACAGCTGTAAAATAAATATTCTACCTTTCATTCAGCACCTAAAATCCACCTGACGTCAATGTCTGGAAAAGATGTCTAAAAGAAATATTTTCAATGTAATTTTGCTTACTGGGATAGGCCTATTTCATTCATATAGAAAGGGGAATGCTTGGAAGTAGTCTCTTTTCAGAATTTTCTGGTTCACTGATTCACTCTGTCCCAAATCTCACCCTATTCCCTTTAGTGCACTACTTTTGAGCAGGGCCTACTGTATGAGTAGAATAGGGTGTCATGTGGTATGCAGCAGCAGGACACAGTGTTAACAAGGATGATCCCACAACTCGCCTGGTGCCTTCATGTCTGGTTATGGCGTGTAAACCCAACACTCTGGATGCATTAATATTACCAGTCTCTTTGGTTGTTAACCAACCCACATAAAACATAATGGCCATATAACACGCAAACTTGATATATACACGCAGACTTGAGGCTTCTGCTGATGTCCATCAGTACTATTAGTTGACTCATTCTAATCTTACACTTCACTTATTTTTTCAAATCTCCCATCAACCCAGTCTATCATTAATGATGTACTATATGTACAAATTAGCACAATGTTTTTATGTACGAATAACACAGACTCTTGGCGCATCGAACTCCAATGCCACGACCATTCTGAATCTCCCGTCATTATTGTTGCAACGGTGTGCTAATCAGAACTACAATTCCCACAATGCACTACAACAACCGGAACCAGGAAAAACATCTAGTTAGTTACACGTGCGCCTCTTCATCGGCTTCAAACAAACGTATCATACCAAAAGCTTCAGGTAAATGTAATTTGCAATAAACATTTAATCTAACATTGTCACTTAGTGTCGGTAAATTTGGCAGGTACATGCATTACATAGTGATAATACAATATCTTTGAAACTCATTCTCGCAACCTAGCTAGCTAACGGGTAATTCAGCTCTCACCATCAAATTAGTCTACATCGACTAATGCTGCGTTCAAAACAACTATTAAATCTCCGACTTCCGAGCGTTCAAGACAACTGGGAAATCGGAAAAAACGAAAGACAACTGGGGAAAACCTTTTGAACGGCCGACTTTCCGAACTGAAGATCACTGAGTCAAAATTGTATGTCGTATTTTTCAGAGTTGTCTTGAACGCACCAATAACATCGGTATAGACATTTTTTAAATAATTTAACCAAGACATACCCCAAATTGTTTCCAATGGGAAGAAATGAGCCAGTGGGCCGAACTGTAGTAGGCTCCTATTGGCGCATTTTTCCGTTAGAGAACACCTACTATGTGAAGTGCATGTGTGCAATAACACAATTCGCCTTTGCGCTCCTTTTAAATAACGCGATTTTAAAACGTTTACAAAACTTAGTCCACTCTGTTCATAGCATATTTTAGTTTTGGGGACAGAAAACTGTATTGAGATCAAATGTTTAATCGATGGTAGTGAGTGGAAACGCCAAGCGGTGAAATATGTCTCATTGTTCTATTTGTGGTATAGAGCTCACCAGTTTGTAGTCCTAATTACTTCTGGATTCTTCAGCCCTATGGGAAAAATGTAATTAAATTGTTGCGTGTTGTTTATATTTTTGTTCAGTGTAGGTTATGCCCCACAGCTACTTAAATAGGTCTATGAACCACAGCATCGTGCTTTGCAGTTTATGAAAGTGAACGTTGTTTATGAGTGTATAATGGTCATCAGGCATCGTAAATGGCACCCAGAAAATGTACTTTTCTTAGCCTAATCCTTTTGTTGTTCCACACTTTCACATGGCTGCAGGCGTTTGGTGCACTTAAAAACACTGCTTGTTAAAATGTCGAACATATGTGAAAATACTGTCATGAATTTTTAACAGCTTCATGAAATGTTACAAACTTCTGTTGAACCCAGTCATTGGTGTGTTCCCTAAAAACACATTTATGCCAATGGCCAGTGGTCTCAGAATTATGGCCACCCAAGGCACTGTTTGGGTTCATTTAGTGCAGTTGTTATTTATTCCTATGACTGTCCAATAACCCCTTGACCTCTACCCATTGTCTGAAGTCTATCCTGTCTCAGAGTTCCAGCACTTTGTATCAACCTTAGGATGACAAACACTTACCTAATAGTTCTGTGTCCATCTCTGTACAGCTTCTAGTCAAGCACATCGCTGTCCCCTGCCTGACATCCTGTGTGTGTAAGTCAGTGGGCCAGATGTCCTTTCCCACCCCGTTGTACTCCCATGCGGGCCGCGGGCCTTTCACTGACGTGTACGAGCCAGCCGAGGACTCCTTCCTCTTGATAGATGCCCTTGAGCAGGATGCTGACAGACTGAAGAAAATTAGGTGAGCAGCTTGTCACAATACCTGGGTTGTGTTCATTAGTGCTTACATAGCAAAACATTTTGCAACAAAAACGAGAGTTTCTTATTGGACAGGTAGTTCAGGTAGTCCCGTTTTGATCCGTTTGGTATCTAGTGAAAATGACCCTTGGTTGTGTTCATTAGGCACCAAACAGAAGAAAACAGACTGAAAAGAGAGGAGCTTCCTGGACTGGTCCAATAAGAATTTTTGCTTTCTGTTGCCAAACTTCTTTAAAGGTTTTCTGTTGCGAGCCCTAATGAACACCACCCTGATTGATACCTGTTACTGGTCAACAATACAGTTACTGACCTTTGACCCTCTTCTCCAGCCCCTCTGTGTGTCTAGAGGTGGGCAGTGGCTCTGGGGTGGTGTCCGCCTTTCTGGCATCCGTGATCGGACCTACAGCTCTATACCTGTGAGTAAGGGTGTGTGTGAGAGAGAGACTGACTGTCTGTGTTTGTTAGGATGTGCTTTAGTAACATGCCTATATCTGTGTTTAGGACGTTTTATAAAAATAACTGCCTAGAGGGCTTGTGACTCGTATGTGTGTTTTAACTGATGTGTTTGACTTGTTGTGTGTGTCCTCCCCAGCTGTACCGACGTGAACCCCGCAGCAGCCCAATGCACTCTGGAGACGTCTCGCTGTAACGCCGTTAGTCTGCAGCCTATCATCACTGACTTGGTGAGACACACACACGAGGGATGTGCATCTTTCTCTTTCAAGATTATTCGATACGTTGCTAGATACATGGGATACGATACAGGAATGATGCGCTTTGGTTTGAAGCGATTTGGTTTGAATCCATTCACCCTAACAATTGTCCTCAAAGCGGCATGGCGGGCTGTCTAGCTCCCGCCTATCCTTTCTTTGGATTGGTGGATGCATCTCCTTATTGTAATCAGTTTTTGAATATTCTATGAGGGTTGTTGAAGTCAACCATCTGTATTCAATGGAGAGAGAGATGCTATGAATTCATGTCATGAATATGCATAGCCATCTTGAGACAACTCCGATATAAAGTGTTCTAAAAAGTGTTCTTTCTCAAAGTTGCCAGGATTTCACGCGACCTACTTATTATCAATACACTCGTAACAACTTAAGCATTGCGAAACTTCGATTCGATCAAATAAGCCATATATTTTTGGGTTGACCAAATCATTGACCCCCATACAAAAACTCTGTGCATGGTGGGTGAAACAACGAAAAAACACCACCTGCTGGAGGGAGACAGATTTTCCACTGAGTTGGACCTCTTCATCTCCGATGTCGGTGCCTGAGCTGAGCCATAAGGGAAACTGGACATCTATCACCCCACTATCAGACAAAGGGGGGGCAAGGTTAGCTTTTTCTGTTTTTGTTTCAACTGCTAGGGAAGGGAAGACAATGTTCCTACTAGTCAGACTCAATTTCACGGGCACAGACATGACTCTAGTCATGTAACCACAGTAACCTCGTAGCCCTTAAAGGGGCAGGTGAAAATTAGTCTAATCTGTGATGTTTTGGTTTAAAGACTCGGGTCACAAAAAAATGCAATGAAATTAAACAATATACCACATTACTTCTTACTAGTAAAACATTTGTTTTTAGAAACATTACAAAGCAGGCTCATCAGTGTAATTTGTCTGCAAATTTTTATTTTATTTTGGTTGGTAAAAAAAAAATCTGAGAGTGACTGGTAGATTTTTAAATCTACCTGTCACAGTTGCTGGTGGACCAACATGTATATTTTAGGCCCTGGGCCTACTGCTGCTGACGATGTTGAGTCTCATAGCAAAGGGTCTGAATAGTTATGAAACTAAGGTATGTTACAAATGAGCAAAAATGTCTAAACCTGTTTCTCCCTTTGTCATTATGGGGTATTGTGTGTAGATTGACGAAAACATTTTATTTAATCCATTTTAGAATAATGTTGTAATGTAACAAAATGTGGAAAAGGGAAAGTGGTCTGGACTGTACACTGATTGTTAAAAGCAAAACTATCTATAAACTATTGCTGATGGTGGACCTGAACAATGAAAAATAAAATATCATGTAGCCTAAGCCCCGATCAGCAGGTAGGCTATATGTCCAGATGAGTCGTGTCTCGGGCGGTTGTTTAGGCTACCGTATTCCGGTAAAACAATTTTGAACAGCGCATTTGATAACCAATGTAATTTACTTTATTATTGTTGTCACTCAACTAATAAAGCCTGATATTGCGCAAGCTATTTTCCAAACATTAGAATGCTGAAGGTGATGCGCATCCTGCCTCTCGTTGGACAGCGCGTGAAGTAGCACACAATGTGCAGATTGACTAGGCTACTCGTATTGCCTGTTGTTCGCCATGCAAAAATGACTTGAGGATCAATAACTGTCGACACAGTTACATGCTTTGTTCCACACTGAAGGAGAGGACGAGAGGTGTTTTCAGAAGGTAAAAATAAAGTAATACGAGCAAAGAAACAAGTTAACCGGCGATTCATACCGTTCTGACCGATGCATGCTACATTTGGAACAGTTTGGGGTCCCGCAGACCGATGCACTCTCATCTTAAACATTTGATCCAGGCACACACAGGTCTGATGAGAAAGACCCACACACCTCCTCTCCATTTGTTCACCCCAACTTCACATCTGTCCTTCTCCATTTTAGGTGGACTCTCTCTTGCCAAGGTTGTGTGGAAAAGTGGACGTTATTTTATTCAACCCTCCTTATGTCGTCACGCCATCAGAAGAGGTAGAAAACTAAACTAGTGTTTGGTTGTTCTCCATACCACAGTGAAGGAATTGTGTTTTATAGTGTGCGTGTATGTTTTTGTCAGGTGGGTAGCCAGGGCATCGAGGCAGCCTGGGCTGGTGGGAGGTGGGGCCGAGAGGTGATGGACAGGTTCTTCCCGCTGCTTCCAAAGCTACTGTCCAATCAGGGGTTGTTTTACCTGGTCACTGTGGCAGAGAACAATCCAGGTGAGCCTCCCACTTCCATTCTCTTTTGACTTCTTGGGTTATATTTACTCAGTCTACATTGATAAATTACATACGGCCTGATGTTATTTGGCACTGATACATTTTTTACTATCTTTGTGAAAAGAGCCGTCTACCCTGTATAGCTTGTTTAGGTCCAGGGTTAGAATACCAGTCCTTGGAATGTTTTGTCATTTGTGCAGAATGATTGAGTGACACTGACTTGAAGAATGTAGGTGGGATGGTCTTTGCAACAACAAAAAAGACAGTTCCTCCCTGATTCAGTTCGTTTCCTTCCATTTGATACCTAATGAACACTACCCTACTGTAACCTCTTTCTTCCACCAGAGGAGATCACCATTCTGCTGAGGAAGTTTGGCCTGCAGGGAGCGCCTTGTCTGTCCCGACGAACTGGTCCAGAGAGCCTGTCTGTTCTGCGCTTCCACAGAACAACGTGATCCTCCCTGACCCACAGAGGAGACCATGAACCTGCTGCTCCGACCACAGCGGTTTCAGCTTCATCTCAACAACCATGAGTGATCACCTGAACTTTAACATAAATTGAGTGAAAGCCACCGTGGGTTCATGGGAGCATTGGTCAAATAAGTGACCATGTCTCAAGACTTTAACCCAATGCACTATACAAAGGCTAACAGGTTGTCCATGCTAATGAGTGTTCAAGTCTCCTTGAACCGGTTTGTATTGGGAGAGGATCCAGTCAGTGTCAGTATTGAAGACATGTTGTACTGGTAGAATTGACATGCAGACTACACCGGGCACGCGCATGTTGATTTTATTCATCCACACCAGACCCCATACGGAGACGCAGGTTAAAATATCTAAACGAACTCTGAACCAACTATATTAATTTGGGGACAGGTCGAAACATTCATGGACATTTAGCTACCTTGCTTTTGCTAGCTGATTTGTCCTGGGATGAAATTAAACATTGGGTTGTTATTTTACCTGAAAAGCACAAGGTCCTTTTTTTCCCTGGATCTCAGAACTCTGACCCATTGAGTCACACACAATTGTGTGTTCTCTACACAATTAATCCAGATAAAAGGGGAAACCTAGTTAAGTAATCTCTCCTCCTTCAGTCTTCTGTGGACTTTATATGGTGGTTGGCTGCCAACTTTAAGGTGCATTACCACCACCAACTGGACTGGAGTGTGGACCTCAGTTCAGCTTTCACTCACCCACATGGGTATATGCTCCTAAAAACCAATGAGGAGATGGAAGAGGCGGGACTTGCAGCGCGTCACGTGTCAAAAAATAGTTATAATAGTTATTTTAGCGCATAGCTGCGCAGACACTCGTGAACAGTTTGGATGAAATTATTGATTAACGTGTACATTTATTTTGGAACGCAAGCGGTGTGGTCAGCAAGTGACTGACCCAAAGATTGTCTTTGGACTCGTTTCATTTTAGGGCTCGATTCAATCCATGATGCTTAAGCTCTGCGATATACCGCAGTTCAAATGTAGAGATCATTTCCGATTGAGGCAACATGCAGCGTTTACTGTGAGTGGATGCAGTCCCGCGTACATGGGAACATTGCCTTTAAATTTCATATTCAGCGCTACGGATTGAAATGAGCCTTTAGTTTATTGCAACATTGTGGTTTCCACAATCCTACCTGGGATGCCAACTGCAGTTTTAAAGGTATAATTTGGTATTTTCTGCTTTTTTGGATGGAGGGGAGATGGGTGAATGAGTTCTGCTGAAATAGCAATGGATTCGAACACATGCTGCAACGGAGGCAGCAGTTTAGACCAAAGATTGTTCACTCAGGCTGCTTACCATTCGGAGAAAAGTGTTCCCGTCCACTTAACTCCCATAGACAATGCAGTAGCATCTGGATCTGGTCTGCTTAGTTTCACTTCAATTTTTAAAAAAAGTGGGGTGTCTTGCTTCCTCTTCAGTCTCTGGTTAAGACTGCTCCGCCACCTTAGGCCACTCCAACTGCAGTTTTGTGGATATGAAAGTTGTAAGTAAAAAGTTGTTTAAAATAGATGTGAACAACTGTTTATCAAGGTATGACATTTGTTTATGTAGTTAAATATCCCCTGCATTACTCATAGTGTAACATGATGTTCAAATGTTATGAACATACTTCATGTTTGAGCAGAGTTGAAATTGGCAGGGTTTATGGTGAATGTGATCTCTACGAACGTTGGAGTAATTGCCTTTAGTTGACAGTAACATTGAAGGTTACCTTTATTTTGATAAAGGGCACCAACAACATTCAAACGTGGCCTAGGCACTGGGATAGGGAATAGTCCACAGTGCCAACAGGGGGGATGGCAATGTCAATGCTGCACATTATTAAAGCTGCTCAGTCAATTAGAACGTGATTAGATGTAATTCGTTTGGAAGGTTGGAAAACAAAAAGGTCGCAACCAGGAGTTGAACTGGGGACCTTGCGGGTTGCGTGTAATGATTTTTCAAACTAGTTTTCATTGGGAAGGTGTATAAAGCAAAACGCAGAATCCTACTCCACGTGCTCGTTGAACATCTCATTCCAAAATCATAGGCATTAATATGGAGATGGTCCCCCCCTTTGCTGCTATAACAGCCTCCACTCTTCTGGGAAGGATTTCCACTAGATGTTGGAACATTGCTGCAGTCTCATTTAGCCACAAGCATTAGTGAGGTCGGGCACTGATGTTGGGCAATTAGGCCTGAACCGCAGTCGGGTGTTCCAATTCATCCCTAAGGTGTTCGATGGCGTTGAGGTCAGGGCTCTGTGCAAGCCAGTCAAGTTCTTCCACACCGATCTTGACAAATCATTTCATACCAGTCATCCAACAGATTCCCATTCAGAGCGACACACAGAAGCATCCAGGGTCAATGCCCTGCTCAAGGGCACATTGACAGATCTACCACCAGGCCAAAAAACTTTAACCCGAACCCTCCAAGATCCCTCCACAGTTCCCCAATAGCTGTCCCTGAACCATTCAAGACCCCCCCAAGAAGAAAAATAAAATGAATTCCATTCCCCCAAGAACCAGCCCCAATGCATCAACCATCATGGACTAGAGGAAAAAGGAAAAGACAGGAGAAAACAGCAAAACAAACATAAACATTTTAAACAAAGGACATCAAGGACAACTAAAATCATAACAGCAATGCTAACTATATGTTTGTGTGCATGTCTGGCACTATTACATGTGTGTTCTTGTGTGTGTTTATTTGAATGAGTGCACGGCCTCAGCCTCAGGCAAACCGGCATTAGCTGTAAAAACACTGCCCCTCAGTGTCAGTAAAATGTACTTTTTATGTTTAGACTTAAAATAAAATAAAAAAAATTATCTCCCATACAGCAACTCCACTCCCACTTGCCTCCAATTCCACATTCCAACCCATCCCATTGATCTCTGCTGGCCACCCACATCTTTCAACTATTCTGTGATGTTTAATGTACAATTTCAAACTATCTAATTGAATAGAATCCACAGATTGCAAGTTGAAGATAAATATTGTTACTAAGAGTATTAGTAATTGACTGACCCGGTCTCTCCAGATCTAACAGTACTATTTCTAGGGTCAATTTTAGATCAATGCTATGCATTTTCAGCCATTCCTGGACCGGAGACCAGAAACAGGCTACCTGAGGGCAATACCAAAATAGTCTATTGATTCTGTATCCTCAAAACAAAATCTGCAGTGTGTCGATGATTTTATGCCACAAGAATTCTATATCATAATTTTTGCTGAAAAGCACGAAGTCTTGACTCTTGTGTTGTTTTAGATATCAACTCATGCCCTGCACCATGGAATCAGTACATCAGAAATCTCTTTCCAACTATTTGGCAGTTGTCAGCATCCTGGTCCTCAAATGAAACATATACTTTCCTATTTATGCTATTTTTATTCCTCTGCCAGTTTTGAGCCTTTATATAGGGCAGACAGACCAGTTCCCTACCTCCCGCTGCCACCTGCCTCCATTTTTGGGGTAATGCTATAATCAATTGGTTGTACTCTTGGATTGAGCAGACCTTCCCATACAATTCTGATAACTCCACCATTCCAATTTACATGATCATTTAAGAACAAAATACCCTTTTCAAACATCTTTCCCATAAATACAGGTATTTTATCAACCAGCACATTTGAGTTCAGCCATAATATTTGTTCCATCTTTTCAGTGGGATGAAATTGAAGTCAACTCTGCAATGCTTGTTTGAAAAAAAATGAGACATGGCAATAAGGCCATTTTTAAACAATGGATGAGATTTTCTTAGTAATCTACTTGAACCATTTAGGGTACAAATAAAACTTTGAATGAGTGAAGCTTTTAGAGGTTTAGTGCTTTTATATTTAAATATTCTCAACCCACCCAATTCATATTCATTATATGGATTCTGGTTTAGCATCCCAGATAAAGCAACATTTTTGGTGCATGTGATTTGAAAAGCGAACCATCAGGAGTAGGTAGCGCCATAAGTGAGTAAACTGGGATATGACTAAGGATGTTAATCTGGGCAATTTTTCCATAAATAGACAGGTATTTACCTCTTCATGGTTGTAGGATGTCATCTATTTTTACAAGTTTTCTATTGAAATTCATTGTGGAGAGCTTATTTATATTTTTTGTGATATGAATACTGAGAATGTCTACTTCACCATCAGCCCATTTTATATGTAAACTGCAGGGTAATGTAAAAGTTGTATATTTTTAAAGATCCAATACATAATATTGTACCCATCATAATTAGGTTTTAATCCAGAGAGAACAGAAATGTTATCTATATCTTCAATGAGACATTGCAAGGATCTAGCTTGTGGACTTTATATAAAACTTGAGTCATCGGCACATGGACATCTTTGTTTTTAAGCCTTGGATTTCTAATCCTCTAATGTTGTTATTGAGTCTGATTTTAATAGCTAGCATTTGAATGAACAGTTCTTGTGCTAACGCTGCTTCGAGGCAGTTTGGAACTCGGTAGTGGGTGCTGTGACAGAGCATGCACTACAGCGGTCCCGTTCTGTGAGCTTGTGTGGCCTACCACATCGCAGCTGAGCCATTGTTGCTCCTTGATGTTTCCACTTCACAACTGCATGTACAGTGGAAGGGGGCAGCTCTACCCGGATAAAGCACTAAATAAACTTCAATTAGGGCTAAATACGGCTGCTAGAATCCTGACTACAACCCCAAAATTTGATCATATTACTCCAGTGCTAGCCTCCCTACACTGGCTTCCTGTCAAGGCAAGGGATTACATGGGCTTGCTCCTACCTATCTCTCTGATTTGGTCCTGCCGTACATGCCTACACGTACGCTACGGTCACAAGACGCAGGCCTCCTAATTGTCCCTAGAATTTCTAAGCAAACAGCTGGAGGCAGGGCTTTCTCCTATAGAGCTCAATTTTTATGGAATGGTCTGCCTACCCATGTAAGAGACGCAAACTCGGTCTCAACCTTTAAGTCTTTACTGAAGACTCATCTCTTCAGTGGGTCATATGATTGAGTGTAGTCTGGCCCAGGAGTGGGAAGGTGAACGGAAAGACTGGAGCAACGAACCGCCCTTGCTGTCTCTGCCTGGCCGGTTCCCCTCTTTCCACTGGGATTCTCTGCCTCTAACCCTATTACAGGGGCTGAGTCACTGGCTTTACTGGGGCTCTTTCATACCGTCCCTGGGAGGGGTGCGTCACTTGAGTGGGTTGAGTCACCGATGTGATCTTCCTGTCTGGGTTGGCGCCCCCCCCACCCCTTGGGTTGTGCCGTGGCGGAGATCTTTGTGGGCTATACTCGGCCTTGTCTCAGGATGATAAGTTGGTGGTTGAAGATATCCCTCTAGTGGTGTGGGGGCTGTGCTTTGGCAAAGTGGGTGGGGTTATATCGGCCCTGTCCGGGGGCGTCCTCGGATGGGGCCACAGTGTCTCCTGATCCCTCCTGTCTCAGCCTCCAGTATTTATGCTGCAGTAGTTTGTGTCAGGGGGCTAAGGTCAGTTTGTTATATCTGGAGTACTTCTCCTGTCCTATTCGGTGTCCTGTGTGAATTTAAGTGTGCTCTCTCTAATTCTCTCTTTCGGAGGACCTGAGCCCTAGGACCATGCCTCAGGACTACCTGACATGACTCCTTGCTGTCCCCAGTCCACCTGGCCGTGCTACTGCTCCAGTTTCAACTGTTCTGCCTTATTATTATTGGACCATGCTGGTCATTTATGAACATTTGAACATCTTGGCCATGTTCTGTTATAATCTCTACCCGGCCCAGCCAGAAGAGGACTGGCCACCCCACATAACCTGGTTCCTCTCTAGGTTTCTTCCTAGGTTTTGGCCTTTCTAGGGAGTTTTTCCTAGCCACCGTGCTTCTACACCTGCATTGCTTGCTGTTTGGGGTTTTAGGCTGGGTTTCTGTACAGCACTTTGAGAAATCAGCTGATGTACGAAGGGCTATATAAATACATTTGATTTGACTCTAGCCGGGCAGAAATGTTACGAACTGACTCGTTGGAAAGGTGGCATCCTAAGACAGTGCCGTGTTGAAAGTCACAGAGCTTATCATTAAGGCCAATGTTTGTCTAGGGAGATTGCATGGCTGTATACTTGATTTTATACAGCCTTCAGCAACAGGTGTGGCTGAAATAGCAGAATCACCTTATTTGAAGGGGTGTGTACATCACTTTTGTTTTGAGCCGACTTCGCCCGGGAGGCAATCAACGCTAACCAGGTTCACCCGGGGCATTAATCGAATCCCCTCAAAAGAATAATGAAACCTCAACTGAGCAACATTTCCAGGGTTCATTCTCAATTATCCCGGTTTGTCATCAGCCCTCGCCTCCTAAAAACACATTGGACGGAGCTTGGATCCATTGTGCTTGGAGGAGATGAGAGGAATCAAGGGCATGCCTTAACGTAAGTGTTTCACCAGCTTTCATCTTTACAGTCATTTTTAAATCGGTGATTACGTCAAGGGATGCACTAGCTGAATGTGGCCCAGGTCTGCATCCTTTCTCCTGAAGTGTACACTTATCTCCTTTATAAATTTGAAAGTAAATGACTAGTATAAGTCGGTGGAAAATCCTTCTAAACAATGCCTACACCAAGGAGGAGAGTGCAGGTAAAGTACAACAGAGCTAGAGAAAGGTAATTTGTTGTTTTCAGTTGTAACAAGGGAATGTTGTGTGCAACCTAAATACGAACATTAAATGATTCAGTAAATTTGAAATATTTTATGTTGGAACGCTTGGTATGTTGGTACACCTGTCACATAACCGATTTTGATTTGCAGGGAAGACTGTCAAAAGCCTTTCATTACATGTCTTTCTGGTTTGCCGATAAACAACAAAATAAACAGTTGTTCAACAGCGCAAGTTTAATGCAAGGACAGGCAGAAATAACAGTTTTGGCATTGTCGCTAAGTGTTAAAGTATATGCAGAGAACAACCGTGACCCACTTCGCGATAATCATACTACGACTTGCTATGACTGGTCATGCAATGTTGAGGATATACCTACAATTATAGGGCAAGTACTACTGTAATATTCTTACATAATAGTACCCATGGAATGTGCACAAGGGGAATTACTTAGTTATTTCGACATTGTAGCAATGGCACAAGGAATGTATCTGGAAGAAACCAGTTTGTAGCTACCCGAGATGAGGGAGGTATGGTCATGGGAGACATTGCTTACACTAAGGCAATCCATTTACTATGCAGGTCAGTAGAGCCACTGCTTTTAGGTGGGGCCCCAATGTATTCTGAGGTAGGGGGTTAAGGTATTTTGGGGATGGAGGCCAGGGTGTGTTGGGGCAGGTGTGGTGGTATTGTGTTGAGGTTTAGCCCTGTGCGTTGGGGTTCCAGATGATGCGTCCGTCATCCCCCAGCCTCACGCCGCCCCCGGCCACCAGCTCCAGGGCGGCAGGGAAGGCCCGGTGCTCTGCCTCCCGGATGCGATCTGATAGACTCTCCTCAGTATCATTCATCAACACCGGCACTGCCTCCTGAGCAATGATGGCCCCGGCATCAACCTCTTCCTGTGGACAAAAGGAAGTTGCGAAAGCAGGAAAATATTTAGGTCCTCTCCATAGACAACTCTGTGCCCAAAAGCCTGTTTTAGCAGGGAATCACCATTTTGAAGTAGTCAACTGGGTGGGATTTCCTATGGGTGAAGGAAGGAAGGAACACATAATTCCATCCATCATGAGGGATCAGCCAATGAATTATACTTATGATAAAACATTCCATAACTGCAGGTGGCAGTAAATCGCTAACATTGGCTTTATACCCAGGTATGCACCCTTTCAGTAGTAGATGACCTCAAACACCATGATGGGAAAGATACAAAAAGATAAGTCGTCTAAGTCTAGGGTCCTGTCCCAGGACAACCCCTAGGCACGTGTGTATCTGAAAGGACTAGATAGGTGTAGGCAATATGGCTATAATTCCACCTAATGTATCAGAGAAATCTGTTTGGGGTTTCTGGAAGCCTTTTCGATATCAAGATTTGGATAACAAAACTAAATGTGCATCAATTTTTCAAATGTTCTGCAATAGACCAGGAAACACAGGATAAGTTTGGCTTTAAGATCAGATCCGAGCTGATTTTATACCAACATCTGGTTATGGTTAGTATTGGTGAGCTGAGGCAGGATCTATTCCGAGTACTTACAGCCACAAAGTGGACGGTGCAGCCAGAGACCCGTGCCCCCGCCTGCAGAGCCTGCTTCTGGGCATTCACCCCCTTGAATGAGGGCAGCAGGGACGGATGGATGTTCAGCAGTTTTCCTACAACACACAAAATATATTATTCTCACATGTGCACACAAACATTTCAAAGCATTATTAATAGAATGAAAGCGTACCCAAATACGCTCCAGACCAGCTCCATCAAAAAAGTCAATACTTAAAAAAAATGTTTTTAATCAAAATCGGGTGCTCGACTGGGATGAACATTTCAAAAAGCATCCTTTCCCCATGTAACTTATTCCTTTCCCCATGTAACTTATTCCTTTCCCCATGTAACTTCAAGGGAGAGCAAGTTAAGTTAATGGACCTTTTCTGTGCGATACATTGTCATCACAGAAAATGCACACAAACCTACTATTGATACACACAAAGCTGGGTGGTCCTACCGTTCCACTTCCTGACGAAGGACCCTGTGAGGATCCTCATGAAACCGGCGAGACACACCACCTCCACATCAAATTCCTCCAGCACGTGGTCAATGGTGCCGTCAAACTCTGCCCGGCTACCGTACAGCTTATGGTCAACCACCCGTGTCTGAATGCCAGCCAGAGAGGCCCTTTTGAGGCCCAAGACCCCTGGCTGGTTGGAGATCACCACCACGATCTCTGCTGAGCTGGACGTTCTCTTGGTCTGCTCCATCAGTGCCTGCAGGTTGGTGCCTGACACACACACAATACACTTAAGGCAGTGCACACTGATATAAAAGATTAAACGTATAACTGCAATTAGCTATGGGGCACTAGTATCCACTTAACTGCAATTCTACGCATATGTTGGCTCTACTTATACAACTTTCACACTAACGAACCATCTGAAATTTGGGTGAACTATCCCTTTAACAATGGACTACAGAAGGGGTCTCCAACAGGTTGATCGCAAGCTACCAGTAGCTCGCTGCCCACCTATGAGTAGCTCGCCAAACGATTCTTAAAACAGATGCAATTTTCATGTGTTCCACTGCAAACGGTCATAAACAAGTATCAGACACCGCAAGCCCACAGCTACTATCTAATGAACGCAACACTGACATTATCCCACCCCTGGTTAGCCACTATTGGCTTAGAAAAAGCCAAACCTAACACAGCATCTCCAAATTATTTACCAGCAATATTGCTCGTCGTTCTGTGTGGTGCACGCGCTTGTTTATCTCTCCATGTGTAGCCTGATCACCGTCTTGTGGGTTGAGAGAAATACTTTTCTTATTTAAAATGTTAACTGCAAAGTAGACTTACCTGACAAAAGTATATCATCATATATCATTTGTAGCTATTATTTGAAAACTGGCATGAGATGAGCAGCAGCAGTACAGAACCGTCGCTAAACTGGCACATTCCTCACTTGCTAGATGCACAATAGAAAAAAAATGAGCAATTAAAAACTTTTTTTTTTTTTTTTAAGCATCGACTCAAAACATCGAATTTAGTCGTTTCTCCATGAACAATTGTAATTTTAAGAGTGACTAATAAAAAAAGTGAGAAGATAATTTGGGAAAATAGTCAAATATTTGGGGGGGAATCTCAGATTTTATAGGGCCCCTTTAGAGTGGTTTATTAAACATTATTTTACAAGATCCCGAGGCCCAAATCTGTCTTTGTGATATGCAGAGCAGGTGAACGGATGATCTCATGCATGTGTGGTTCCCATCGTGAAGCATGGCGGTGGTGGGGGTGCTTTGCTGGTGACACTGTCAGTGATTTGTTTAGAATTCAAGGCACACTTAACCAGCATGGCTACCACAGCATTCTGCAGCAATACGTCATCACCATCTGGTTTGCGCTTAGTTTTTTGGTTACTACATGATTCCATATGTATTATTTCATAGTTTTGATGTCATCACTATTATTCTACAATGTAGAAAATAGTAAAAATAAAGACAAACCCTTGAATGAGTAGGTGTGTCCAAACTTTTGACTGGTACTGTGTCTATTTCACTGCTGTTATCAGGCAGTGAGCAGGCTATTCCTGAGTGATGGGGAAGGCCGGTGGTGCGTGTGTGTAGAGCAGCGCATGTCATGATAACTTTTTACCAGTTGTAGGTAGGCTATTCATACTGAACAAAAATATTAAAACGCAATATGTAACGTGTTGGTCTCATTTTTCATGAGCTGAAATAAAAAGATCCTAGAAATATTTTATACGCACAAAAAGCGTATTTCTCTCAAATGTTGTGCACAAATGTGTTTACATCCCAGTTAGTGTGCATTTCTCTTCTGCCAAGATAATCCATCCACCTGATGATGATTAAACAGCACGATCATTACACAGGTGCACCTTGTGCCAGGGACTAAAGTCCACTACTATAAAATGTGCAGTTGTCACACAATGCCACAGATGTCTCAAGTTGTGGGAGCGTGCAGTTAGCATGCTGACTGAAGGAATGTCCAACGGATATTTTGCCAGACAATTTAATGTTCTATTTTCTACCATAAGCCGCGTCCGTTGTTTTAGAGAATTTGTCAATATATCTAACCAGCCTCACAACTGCAGACCACATGTATGGCGTTGTGTGGGCAAGCGGTTTTCTGATGTCAACATTGTGAACAGAATACCCCATGGTGGTGGTGAGGTTATGGTATGGGCAGGTATAAGCTATGGACAACGAACACAATTGCATTTTATTGATAGCAATTTGAATGCAGAGATACCGTGACAAAGTCCTGAGGCCCATTGTCGTGCCATTCCTCCACCACCTCATGTTTCAGCATGATAATACACAGCACCATGTCACAAGGATCTGTACATAATTCCTGGAAGCAGAAAATGTCCCAGGTTTTTCCATGGCCTGTATACTCACCAGACATGTTCCGTTTATATTTTTGTTCGGTATAATAAATGGCACAATTGACAGAAAATAGCCTAACATTACTTAACATTTTAAAACGTTTTTCAAAGTGTTTCTTGCACAGAGATCCTCTGGCCAACTTTAATCACTCAAACTCTCATGTTGGATTTCTCTCTAGTTATGCACATGCGCAAAAGGGGATGTGGTATATGGCCAATATAGCACGGCTAAGAGCTGTTCTTACGCGCGGCGTGCCTGAGTCGGGGTATATTGGCCATATATCACAAACCCAAAGTGCCTTATTGCTATTATATACTGGTTACCAACGTAATCAGAGCAGTTAAAATACATGTTGTGTCATACCCGTGGTATACGGTCTGATATACGATGGCTGTCAGCCAATCAGCATTCAGGGCTGTGTACAACAGGTATGACAAAATAGCCATTAGTTGTAATATATTGACCATATACCACACCTCCTTCCTCCTTATTGCTTAATCATAGCAGTCAAAACAAGTTAACTCGACATCCATTGATGGAAAATTATCTGGCGAGTTTAAGGGTGAATTATCTTTTCTATTGTGACATTCTTAAGCTCACAATTATTATTTTGATGGAAAAACATTTTGTTTCTTAGCCTTGGAAAAACACATTTTGTTTCTTAGCCTTGGGAAAACACATTTTGTTTCTTAGCCTATGTTACAAATTAAGCCGATATTCCTTCATAATTTGCTCGATAACGTTATGGAAAAGGGTTCATTGGATAAATGTGGCAACTTCTCTTGCTGCGATAAACTATTGGGCGGTGCTAGTTTTCAGGCCTCGTCAGTGGGTTGAGGGGTCATTGGGGCTAGAAATGTTTGCTTGACCTAGCAACCCATCAGTATATAGCTAATTCTGCTACTGAGATCTGATGAGAGCATGCACGCGCATCAGTTGAACATGTTTACTTGTAATAAAAACACTAATGTTATACACATCTGTTGACACATGGCAGTGTTTTCAATTTCAGAAAGTGACACACACCATACACAACACTAACCTGTGCCTGAGATGAGGACGCCCACCCTGGTCCTCTTGCGGGGGACGGTGCTACTGCTGTCCCCTTGAGATGCTCCGTTCTGCATGGGCCCCAGGTCTACTACACAGGGAGAGGGGCCTAAACGCAGGCTGTGCTTCAGGTTCCTGATCACCACCGGCTCGGCCCCTTCACACAAACAAAACTCAGTAAAATGACAAAGATGAATATCACCAAGCGCTGTGTGAGTTAACTGTGTGCACGCGCACGTTAACTGTGTGCACGCGCACGTTAACTGTGTGCACGCGCACAAAAATTACATTTAATGTGAACATCTGAAGAGCATTTCCTCATTAACAAGATTGATTCTATACAACTTTCAGTTTGTTTCCCTATCGGCCTGGGAGTGTACAGAACCCATCATTCCTGTAGCATTGTTATGAGTTTCACTACGCATACTTTAGCTCGTCTCTCACCAGGCTGCTTGTGGGCCAGCGAGCCCACGATCCACGCATCCTCGTGGGCTTGGAGCTTCCTCAGAACACTCTGGGCATCCGGAAAGGCCACCACCAGCACGGCCCCAAGGCCACAGTTGAAGGTGCGCCCCATCTCCTCCTCGCACAAGCCCCCCTCCTCCTGGAGCCATGAGAACACAGGAGGGATGATCCAACGGGAGGCGTCTGGGTGGGACAAAGCACACAGAGCAGCTCACACACGCATTCAATATGAAGTAAATACCAACCGCAGTTTAGGGCTGACCCCAATTAGTCAACTGGTTGATTGTTTGGTCGTTAGGCTGTTGGTCGACCAAGATTATTTAAGTCGAGCAGTAACAAACAAACATATTTACACCCATCTCAGTGAACTAATCGATTGCGGGGGCCTAGACTAAAAGCCAATTTATGCTTGAGCTGAAAGTGTGGTCGGAGGCTCAATTGCAATTACGGAGCCTCCAGAGGCATGCATTGGCCAATTTGAGCTCTGTACTGCATCGCCATGCACCTCACAAATTTTTGTAACAATGCTGAGGGCTCTGTATAGCTCCACATTGACATGATTGGTTGAAGGTAGGTGGGGGGGGGGGGGGGGGGCGGTACTTCCTGTATAAATACAAGCTCAATTCCTTGACCACAACGCCACAATGCGAAGCGCAAGAAGCAACTTCTGCTGAGGCCATATCACTGTAAATGCTGCATGCCCACTGTAAATGCTGCATGGCCAATGCAGATGTTAGATTGACCATGCGCCCAGATGAACAATGCACTTTTCCCTCCAGAATGCGCTCTCCCCGTCCATTTATGACTTCATTGTGTGAATTTATTTGCCTATAGCAATTCCCCATTACATAAAATCACTAGTACATTTACCGTTAATTCCTAATCTACAATCTTACAGTCATTTATTTCAATGCGTTCAATATTAATATTCCAGTCTTCCTGTTATCATTGTCGGAGGGACACATTGTTTGCAGAGTGCACAACCTATGCTACACTTGTGAGAAACAAGTTAAGGTTTATTTCATTCCATTTATGAGTTTTAGTCACTGTCTTTTGTTTGGAGCACTCCTGTCAATGTTGAGTAAGGACGCGCTTACAGGCTACCTGACCTGTGCGTAAATGTAGGCAAATAAAATGTGCCGATTTGGGGATCTGCTAGTATTTCTGATCGGCTTAAACGCACCACCACTAATGATCTGCGGAGCTTCTCAAAGTAATATTTTCTTCACTTCAAAACAGCAAGCAAACAAAGTCTGTTTTTACATCCTTTGAGAATTACAACAGTTCCTCAATGCATTTGAAAAATCTTTCCTGTGCTCTCTTTCGATAACCATGTCATGCACTGAACCAATGGAAACGTCATAAAATAGGCCTACCTAATTACTTCTTATTAGTGCTCGACTTGGACTGAAATAGGTATGATACTCATTTTGGGCACTGGTACTGTTTACATTTAGGTGCAAGAGCTCCACAATGCTTTTGAGCTAATATTCTATAAGAGGAACTGGAGCTCAAGCAATAGAATATTTGAGGTGTCGGTACTCCGCTCCGGTGAGCTCCTGCCCAAGTCAAGCGCTGCTTCTTATCCCTTGCGCAAATAGCCTGCAGCTGTGTCTGGCCCGAGCTCACTGGCGCTGGAAACTGAGGCCACAGAATATTTTATACAGCGTTTTAAGTTTGCTAGAGCAAGTTTCAGGCCAGGCCCAAGTTAATAGAGGATACAATGTTTCAATTTGTTGCAGTCAGGTCCATGTGTAACCAATGTGATTTATAGGATATATTTTTTTTATCTGGATATTTTCTACCTGCAGGCTGCAATGTTTATTTGTTGGCTTTATACATAGTTACATATTTGTACATAGTTGGCAATAGAAATACATTTTTAGTTTTGTATCATTTACATAGAATTTTGATTAACCACATGACAATGACTGAGATAAGACGATTACATAAATGAAACTGTTTCGCAAAAATGTGCATATGAAAACCATAACTGGCACACAGATAGGTAAAAATGGTAAGATAAATTGGCATTCCACATGAGAAGGGTTGCAGACTCCTCTTGTAGCCTATTACTGGCACTTCAGGAGAGTAATGGCAGAATCTGCAAAAGTCAGCAGGAGTGGGAGGAGAATAGTTGGTTCAGGTTGTTTTTTTCCCCTTCTGGTTATCTAGATCTCTGGCACTCGAGGCATTTGTCTTATTTCATCAAACAATCTCAATGCATATAGTTGATTTAATGAAAACAAATATGTTGTGTCTATATACGGAAAAATACATGTTAAAACATTTTAACCAATCGATTGGTCGAAAGAACAATTCAGTCAACTAAGATTTTTTTTGTCGGAGACAGCCCAGTTAGTACAATTCAAAACAGCATCAGGTATCCGATATGGACAACTGTTCATCCTCATATACATTGTTTACCACTACACTTTAAAAACCAAACATGGGCAATAAGAAAAGTGTGTTTCTCTCTCTCACCCAGGTCAACGGACAGTTCCTGAGGCAGGACTCGGGGGATGTTCTCCAATAGGCCGCCCCCAGTGATGTGGGCATAGGCCTTGATGGCGCCGCTGCTCAAGATTGGCAGGAGCAGGCGGCTGTAGATCTTAGTAGGCGTCAGGAGAACCTCGCCTGTCAATTAACATGGGGGAAGACTTTAGACGGGGAAAGGGGACCTCTACGGGGAATTACTTTAATTGTGATACATTGGATTCATAGAGCACTTTTCTAGGACCCAGATAAACTCTACAATAATACAATTCAACAGTACAGTACAAAAGACCAATAGAAGCTGGAATAAGACCACTAACAGGCAGGAAGATAGTACAAGGTAAGACATCTTACGAAGATGAACCCTATTTAACGGAAAACATAAACGACCACAAAACTGTCCATTTACCTCCTTTCAAGAGAAAGTACGAGAGAAGAAAGATTGGGCAGACACACCCAGAAAAATTCTCCCTCAAAGAAACATGTGTAAGAGCTTGTATGATCTCATTAACCTACCCACAGTTTGTCCAGGTTTCCCGAAAGGTGCAGGGGAGCTGTAGGTGACTCCTGCCCTCTCCAGGACCTTCCGAACGAGGCTGAATCCATTGCTGTGCACCCCCGAGGAGGCCACCCCGATGAGTAGGTCCCCCTCGCAGATGTCCCCCAGCCTGGGTAGCAGGGCGCCCCTCTCCACCGCCCCAACACAGAACCCTGCCAGGTCGTACTCGCCGGGGCCGTACACGCCAGGCATCTCCGCAGTCTCCCCGCCTAGATGAACGAATGGAAAAACGCACAGTTGTTAACACAAATATATGATCAAACACATACATGCAGTTGCAAATGTGCGCGCACACACAATGTAGAACCCAGAAATTGACGGCTGGCTCACGCTCAAAATACAGATGGTTTCCAGTGTAGCAACTAAAACCCTACTTTGTTATTTTCACTACACCCCCAGTAAACAGCCAACATCTCCACTTTCTTACCGCCTGAACACACAAAATAGTGCGCACGCTCACACACACACACCCCCCCATCCTTGCATCTTAACGATGACGTCAGACTGCCCTCCCCCCCCTCACCCAGCAGAGCGCAGCCCGCCAAACAGCAGGCCTCGGCCACGCCCCTGATCACAGCGGAGGCCACACCCACATCCAGACGGCCACAGGAGAAGTAGTCCAGGAAGAAGAGAGGCTCCGCCCCCTGGGCCAGCACGTCGTTGACACACATGGCCACCAGGTCCTGTCCCAGGGTGCTGTGCTGCTGGCATGCCTGGGCAATCTAGAGAAGGCAGAGGTGAAGTCATGAAGAGGTTGTAGGATCTTAATGTCTTTGTGATTCCTGGCATAAACTCTCCTCGCCTGCTTAAAACACATTAGCGAAGGAAGTCTAAGGGTAGGGACCTTGGACCTTCTCCGCCAACACAGCAGAGGCGGCTGCAAGAAGATGGGATGTGAGGAATCACAGTGTAATTGAGAAACAGCTAAAACATATGCACACAATCCTACATCTAACTTTGCAAGGCCAAAAATACATAAAAAAAAGAACGAAAAGCCTGTACCTGGAATATGATGCTCCCTAGCATTATTCCAGCACCAAAACATGCAGTGTGGCTGGCTGCAATGTCTCATATACAGTTTCTGTTTTGAGAAGTTATGCATACCGTGAGCTTGGTCCCTACTCCGTCTGTCCCAGACACCAGGATGGGGTCAATAAAGCCTGCAGCTTTGAGATCAAAGAGCCCGGCAAAGCCCCCCAACTCAGCGTTACACCCTGGTGGACAGGAGGGGAATAAAAGCAACTGTCTATATTACACACTCCCTGGTCTTTTACAACTGAAGAACACGTCAGGGGGAAAAAAAAATTATACACCAATTAAAAACATGTAAAAAAAATATATATAAAAAATAAACATCTGGTTGATATAAAAGGTAACTGGCAAAATAAAGGAAACACCAACAAATTGTCTTAATAGGGTGCTGGGCCACCACGAGACGCCAGAACAGCTTCATTGCGCCTGGGCATAGATTCTACAAGTGTCTGAAACTCTATTTGAGGGATTCAACACCATTCTTCCACAATAAATTCCATCATCGGTGTTTGTGGGTGTTCAATTGGGTTGAGATCTGGTGACTGACACGCACACTTTAAACCCCCTATGTTCCTTTGAGACCCCTCTATCAAAGTCACAGATCCCATGGTAGGAAAATTTAAATGGGCAACCAGGCATTTTTATACATGACTATAAGCATGATGGGTTGTTAATTAAACTCAGGAACAACACCTGTATGGAAGCACCTGCTTTCAATATACTTTGTATCCATCATTTACTGTGTTTCCTTTATTTTGGCAGCTACCTGTATGTCTTAAATAATTAACTAAAATAATCAATCCATCAATCCGTCCACCTATACGTAAACTCAGGAGAAAAAAAAAAGAAAGAAATGTCCTCTGTCAAGATTTACAAAATCAAAAGTAAGAGTATCTGGTGTGGCCACCAGCTGCATTAAGTACTGCAGTGCATCTCATGGACAGCACCGGATTTGCTAGTTCTTGCTGTGAGATGTTACCCCACTCTTTCACCAAGGCACCTGCAAGTTCCCGGACATTTCTGGGGGGGATCCAACAGGTCCTAGACGTGCTCAATGGGATTGAGATACAGGCTCTTCGCTGGCCATGGCAGAACACTTACATTCATGACTTGTAGGAAATCAGTCATACTGCTCGTTTTGTGCGTGGTGGCATTGTCATGCTGGAGGGTCATGTCAGGATGAGCCACATGAGGGAGGAGGATGTCTTCCTTAATCCTCGGTGACCTTAATTGCCTACCGTCTGTAAGCTGTTAGTGTCTTAACGACTGTTCCACAGGTGCATGTTCATTAATTGTTTATGGTTCATTGAACAAGCATGGGAAACAGGGTTTAAACCCTTTACAATTAAGCTCTGTGAAGTTATGTATTTTACGAATTATCTTTGAAAGACAGGGTCCTGAAAAACTGATGTTTCTTTTTTTGCTAAGTTTATATTGTAGAAAACTAATTAAAGCTTCCTGTAGCAATGTGTTTGTAGTTCAAATCGAGAAAACTGTTCCAAATTCTGTTTTAGTAAAACTGTAGCGATGGCACACTGTCTACAGGTACAGTATTTGTTAAAGCCCTGGGCACTACAATAAATCACTTTAATTATCTAACACCCAGAAAAAGTAGACAAGACAAATAACCTAATTTCTTTACTCAGGTTCATTTCACAAGGGAAGGAAAATAATTTACCTTCTTGAAGCTTTGTAATTAGTTGGATGAGGTGAAACCATGATAGGTTGACTGAGACTGCTTTAGTGCAGAGCATGTAATGAAATGCCCAATCCCAAACCGACCCCAAGCATCTTGTCCCTCTAAAAAGAGGCTAGGTAGAGGTTTTTGCCATAATGCTTTTACCAGTGTTGCCCAGCCATTCCACTTATTTGTTCAATTCCAGTACCAGCACACCTGATTTAACTAATCAGAGGCTTGATGATTAGTTGACCTGAATAGTTCAAAAAGGTGGAATTGGAACAGGCAGTGTACTCAGCGAGATTTGGGAAACGAATCATATATCCAATCTTACACCGATCATTACAAGTAGATAGGTATGAGTTTGGGAAAGCACTGCGGCTCTTCAGGCTGTCTAGCTAGTGGCTCAGCTGTAGCTGTTCTGATTAACAGCAATGAGAGGGGGTTGACGTCATTACCTGAGCGAGAGGTGGCCTTGGCAAATGGCTTGATCATGTCTACCAGTCGATTTCCCGCCGCGATGTCCACTCCGCTGTCCTTATAAGTTAGGCCTCTGCAGGGGGAGCGACACACAGCAAGGGTCATTGGGAGGTCGTCTCACCATACCCTATCAGGCTAGAGCTATTTGCCCTCTACCAATGGCAGAGTGACGCAACAGGCTATTGTCGGTCTGTCAAATCAGGTGGTCCCTCAATTCAGCTTCTACCTCACATTACCAGATAGAGATAACTCATACGAATGTAAAAAATAAATAAAAAAATACTGTCATGTATAAGAATGACTTTGGGTTGACTACCTACAAATGTTTCTCTTTCCGAAGTCCATCGACCCATTCTTAACAAGGGGTACAAAAGTCATGCGCTAGCTAGGCCAACCTACAATTTGATGCAGGTTACAAGGATAACGTCAGCCAAGGCGTACACCAATCCAACATAAATATCTAGGAACGTTCTTCAAATACGAAAACAAAAAGTCAGACTGGAATTCTACACGATAACAGTATACAGAATGAAATGAGACTAAACTATCTATTGGAATGTGAGTTTAGGCCAAATCTACATGTACAGTTGAATTCGGAAGTTTACATACACCTTAGTCAAATACATTTAAACGCAGTTTCACAATTCCTGACATTTAATCCAGTCTTAGGTCCGTTATGATCACCACTATTTTAAGAATGTGAAATGTCAGAATAATAGTAGAGGGTGATTTATTTCAGCATTCATCCACCCTCACGATACCATCTATTTTGTGAATTGCACCAGTCCCTCTTGCAGAAAAGCACCTCCACAACATGATGCTGCTACCCCCGTGCTTCACGGTTGAGATGGTGTTCTTCGGTTTGCAAGTCTCCCCCTTTTTCTTCCAAACATAACGATGTTCATTTTGGCCAAACAGTTCTATTTTTGTTTAATCAGACCAGTGGACATTTCTCCAAAAGGTACAATCTTTGTCCCCATGTGCAGCTGCAAACCGTAGTCTGGCTTTTTTATTGCGGTTTTTGAGCAGAGGCTTCTTCCTTTCTGAACGGCCTTTCAGGTTATGTCAATTTAGGACTCGTTTAACTGTGGATATTGATACGTTTGTACCTATTTCCTCCAGCATCTTCACAAGGTCCTTTGCTGTTGTTGTTTTCACTCCAAAGTACATTAATCTCTAGGAGACAGATGGCGTCTCCTTCCTGAGCGGTATGACAGCTGCGTGGTCCCATGGTGTTTATACTTGCGTACTATTGTTTGTACAGAGGAACGTGGTATCTTCAGGCGTTTGGAAATTGCTCCCAAGGATGAACCAGACTTGTGGAGGATCGACAATTTTTTTCCTGAGGTCTTGGCTGATTTCTTTTGATTTTCCCATGATGTCAAGCAAAGAGGCACTGAGTTTGAATGTAGGTCTTGAAATACATCCACAGGTACACCTCAATTGACTCAAATAATGTCAATTAGCCTATCAGAAGATTCTAGTCATGACATTTTTCTGGATTTTTCCAAGCTGTTTAAAGGCACAGTCAACTTAGTGTATGTAAACTTCTGACCCACTGGAATTGTGATATTGAATTATAAGTAAAATAATCTGTTTGTAAACAATTGTTGGAAAAATGACTTGTGTCATGCACGAAGTAGATGTCCTAACCGACTAGCCAAAACTACAGTTTGTTAACAAGAAATTTGTGGAGTGGTTGAAAAATGAGTTTTAATGACTCTAGCTTAAGTGTATGTAAACCTCCGACTTCAACTGTAAACATCAGACAGACAGAAGTAGACTTCGTCTAGGGTTAGCCAATACTCCCTCCTGTCAATATGTACTCAAAAAAATGTTGGGTTCTAACATTAAGATGGTCAAACTATTACAGTGAAATGAATAAGGAGTGTTTGTGTGTTCAGTGCGTGTCCACCCACACACACCTGTGCTGGGCGAGGTGGGCGATGCCTCGGTGACCGATGTCACGTCGGTACACGGCTCCCGGGAACCCCACAGCGGCCACACCCCGATTGGCTGCGTGCAGGGCCATCTCCAGAGACGACCTAACAGCGGTGACAGTGAGGACACGCCCCCCGCTGGAGACAACACCCCCTTCCTTCAGCGACGTGCCAGCGTGGAACACCTGCACCCCTGTCTCCTCCACCTGAGACAGACCTGAGCGAGAGTAGAGTGATGGAGAGAATGAGAAAGATATGGAGGAAGACAGAGGGAGTGTGGATGAGAGGTGGAGAAGGGGGGACGGGGACGCAGGAGATAAGAGTCCCTAATCTACCCCTACTTTAAAATCAGTTTTATGCAAATATTCTAAAATCTGCAGAAATAAAAACATGCTTTTTTCCACCAGAGATACATTACCATAAAAAGCTGTGCATAATGACATAGTGCACATAAAAGTAACTTCTGCGGTCAAATTCCCAAGTACCATATAGAAGTTATGGGTTTCCATTGCATTTTCAACTCAATTGATGGTTGTGTCACAATAAATGTGTATATCACAAATGGGCGCACACTGGTCTTGACACGTACGCTCTATATAGAACGGTTCACAGATACAGTGCTGGTATAACCTACACGAGATTATTATGGACCAAAAAAAAAAATACTATTTTTGTCAAACAGCGGCCAAGAATCAATTATCATGTTAATGATAACACTATCCCATCAAGCTTATCACTGTGCACTTTCACCACCCTGTGAAGTTCATCACTTATTCCAACTTTTTCACTCAGGGGTCCCCCTTCTGGCATTATTGATATCTGGGCTAAAAAACACTGGACATTTCTGAAAAGTTATAAATCGCTCTAAGGTATGCAATATGACTGACAAGAGGAACTGATTATGCACTACCCAATTTCCACCTTATGCATTCTACTACAACTTTCAAGAGCCAATGTAAAGCCGGACTGAGTTCTTTAAATTATATACAGTACCAGTCAAAAGTTGACACCTACTCATTCAGTTACCTTTTTATTTATTATTGCAGAATAACAGTGAAGACATCAAAACTATGAAATAACATATAGAATCATGTAGAAACCAAAAACAAAGTGTTAAATCAATATATTTTATATTTGAGATTCTTCATAGTAGCCACCATTTGCCATGATGATAGCTTTGCACACTCTTGGTATTCTCTCAACCAGCTTCAAGAGTCACCTGGAATGCAATTCAATGAACAGGTATGCCTTAAAAGTTCATTTGTGGGTTCAAATCAAATCAAATGTATTTATATAGCCCTTCGTACATCAGCTGATATCTCAAAGTGCTGTACATAAACCCAGCCTAAAACCCCAAACAGCAAGCAATGCAGGTGTAGAAGCACGGTGGGTTCTCTTTCCTTTTAATGCATTTGAGTCGATCAGTTGTGTTGTGACAAGGTAGGGGTGGAATACAGAAGATAGCTATTTGGTAAAAATACAAACAAATGCATATTAAATGGCAAGAACAGCTCAAATAAGCAATTAGAAACTACAATTCATCATTACTTTAAGACATGAAATTTAGTCAAACCGGAAAATTAACAACTTTGAAAGTTTATTCAAGTGCAGTCGCAAAAACCCCATCAAGCACTATGATCAGGGATGCAAACTGGTGAGGGCCCAAAAAGGTGACAGTTTGTTTTTTTGCATTGAAAAATACAAAACAAAACCCTGCTAGGGGGAAATGCAGTTTAACTAATCAAACAACAAAGAATATGATCTGCCTGTGTGTAAAATAAAAAGTGGTTCATGTGACCCTAACTCACTGCTAGAAAAATTTAAAGAAAGCAATCCAATGTTATTTGTTCCCTCGACTTCACTGCCAATGACTCAAGTCTTGAGAGTAAAACACACTAATATTGAAGTTAGCCATGACAGCCTTTATAATAGAACACTTGTGACCACACACACCTAAATATTGCACTTGGGAACAATACATACTAAATAGAACAAAACAAACAGGCATTCTGTTTTCTCTATTATAGTGCCCAGTATAGTAGACATCGATCAAGTGCACAAGGCTACATGGTGAACATTGTTTTTGCCCACCGAGTGAAGAATTAAATAAACGCCCCGTAACTTATTAGATAATTTGTAGTCATGTTGGGCAAGTTGGAACCGGTCTATTTCTGAATCAAACGCACCAACAAAAAAAATGAACATTTTGTGGATATAAAGGTGAAAGTTATCGAACAAAATTACCATTTGTGATGTTTCTGGGACATATTGCGGTGCCAACAGAAGAAGATCTTCAAAGGTAACGTCTAGCAGTAACAGGTGTAAGCCAGGCTCGGCTCCAGCTATACTTGTTTAACAAGCAACGCCTCATTTCCACCTACGGTAATTCTCTCATTAACAACATACTGTAAAAGGAAAACATAATTTCACAGATAGTAGTTTGTTAGCTAGTTAACATTTCACACAGATTGCCTGGGTCCAGTAAGCAACTAACGGGTTGTGTCTTGAAGAACGGCAAGGAGTCGTATAACGTTACAGTACCAGGACACCTACAGCACCCGATGTCACAGGAAGGCCAAAAAGATCAGCATGGACATCAATGACCCGAGCCATTGCCTGTTCAGCCCTCTATCATCCAGAAGGCAAGGTCAGTACAGGTGCATCAAAGCTGGGACCGAGAGACAAACACAGCTTCTATCTCAAGGCCATCAGACTGTTAGCCAGCACTAGTACATTAGAGGCTGCTGCCTATAGGAATAGACTAGAAATCTCTGTCCACTTTAAGGAATGGAACACTAGTCACTTTACTGTTTACATATCTGGCATTACTCATCTCATATGTATATACTGTTTTCTATACTATTCTACTGTATCTTAGTCAGTTCAGCTCTGACATCACTCGTCCATAGGTACACAACCGTTCAAAAGTTTGTGGTCACTTAGAAATGTCCTTGTTTTTGAAAGAAAAGCATTTTTTTTGTCCATTAAAATAACATGAAATTTATCAGAAATACAGTGTAGACATTGTTAATGATGTAAATGACTATTGTAGTTGGAAACGGCAGATTTGTTATGGAATATCTACATAGGCCCCATTATCAGCAACCATCGATCCTGTGTTCCAATGTCACGTTGTGTTAGCTAATCCAAGTTTATCATTTTAAAAAGGCTAATTGATCATTAGAAAACCCTTTGGAATTATGTTAGCACAGCTGAAAACAGTTGTGCTAATTAAAGAAACACTCAACTAGTCTAAAGGAGGACAGTTTTATTATCTGGGGCATCTGCATTTGTGGGTTCGATTACCGGCTCAAAATGGCCAGAAACAAAGAACTTTCTTCTGAAACTCGTCAGTCTATTCTGGTTCTGAGAAATTAAGGCTATTCCATGCGAGAAATTGGCAAGAAACTGAAGATCTCGTACAACGCTGTGTACTACTCCCTTCACAGAACAGCGCACTGTCTCTAACCAGAATAGAAAGAGGAGTGGGAGGCCCCAGTGCACAACTGAGCAAGAGGACAATTACATTAGAGTGTACCATTTGAGAAACGATGCCTCACAAGTCCTCAACTGGCACCTTCATTAAATAGTACCCGCAAAACACCAGTCTGAACATCAACAGTGAAGAGGTGACTCTGGGATGCTGGCCTTCTAGGCAGAATTCCTCTGTCCAGTGTCTGTTCTTTTTCTCTCTTTTTATTGGCCAGTCTGAGATATGGCTTTTTCGTTGCAACTCTGCCTAGAAGGCCAGCATCCCGGAGTCGCCTCTTCACCGTTGAATAATATCCCAACTTGTAGCGCATTTAGTTTTGCCAAAATTTGGAAAGTTCACAAATGTGCCGTTTCCATCAGGCCTGCTGTAAAAAAAAAAATATCCTACATGTACTTCACACACATTAAAAGGTTGGAAGGAAACCTGGTTAATGTTATGTAATTAGTTGATAGTCGAAACCGATGCTGAACAACCGACCTGACAGCAAATCTGTTCCAAACGGGAATATTCACTAGGATCAAACGGGAACCATTCGAAAGAAGAGGTAAACGGAATGAAGCGTGGAGGAATTTGTCCAATGGAAACTTATTTCCGGTGCAAAACACTTTGCAACAGTGTGATTAATGAATACACCCCAATCAAATAGCAATCGACAGAAGCGTACCTACCAGTGATTGCGACACCTTTCTTATAGGAGCCGGGGTAGCCAGGGCTGGCCATGACCACAGTAACTGCAGACCTGTCCTGGTGCCACTCAGGTGGACTGGATGCCAACTTCCCCTCCAGGGTGCTCTGGAGCACCTCATACAGGTCACTCTTCAGCAAGGGCATCAGCACCTGGAACAAGGTCACGTTTAATAGGAAGAAAATATTTTAATTCAGAGTGAAACGGGAGGTAATACTGGAATTTCCATTTTCCCACTACAAAATGGTTAGGTACGGTTTGCCCAACTGAACATGATTCAGGCTAGATCGAAATTGTCCTAATAGGCACAGATTAAGGACCAATTCATACTGCATTTTTCTTAACCTTACCCATTAGTGCAGTACAAGTGCAAAACTTGACTTATCAGCTCCATGATGATAACATAGAGCAGTGACATATACCAATAACACATGCTCACACACACAGTTTACCAACCTGACACTCTGGGTCGCCGAAGCGACAGTTAAACTCCAGGACCTTCAGCCCCTGCTTGGTCAACATCAGCCCAGCATACAGCACACCTGATAGAGGATGACAACATGTAAACGAGTGAGACAAATAAAAGAGAGGGACACTATTTTGCACCCCTTTCATTTCCACTCAATAACCAGTGTGCTGCCTGCAGTTCATTACTCACCCACATAGGGGGTTCCCTCCTCCTTCATGCCATCCACAGTCTTCTGGAGGACAGTCTCTCTGATCTGCTGCAAAAGCTCCTGAGACACCTGGACACAAATGGATGTTTGATTGACAGACAGAAGACAAACAGATGGACAGACAATAGCATGTTGTGCACAGAAAGAGAGAGTCGTACACATTCTGAGCAATGTGAGACAATGGTCGGTGGGTGTCAAGTGTGTGTGTGTACCTGGGGGGTGGGGCAGTAGGCCCCCATGCCACCCGTGTTGGGGCCCAGGTCCCCGTCCTGCAGGCGTTTGTGGTCCTGGGCCGGGGGCATGGGGGACACACTGCAGCCATCACTGAAACACAGACACTACACAGGGAAGGAGACAGAAAGAGCAAGTAGTTAGTAAATGCCAATAATGGAACCGCATATTGAATTGTCGTCAGGGTATATACAGGCCGACATTTGGTTGTGTAAAATGGCAGTGAGCAAAAATAACCATAACATTTTAAATAGACATGGAAAGCACATTATCCAATGTATTCTTTGCATGGATCTGTGCTATTTTGCATGACGAAAATGTTGCCCACTGTGCATGTAAACGTGGGTATTTCACAAGAAAAAGAAAGAGGACCGGACACTCACAGACACTTCTTCTCCCTCCAGTAGTTCCTCCACCACTACAGTCTCCCCGGCAGAGCCGAACGTTTTGTCCTGCAACACACACACAAACCTTCTTTAAAATGGGAGCTGGATTTGTCGAGTCGTGCCGAATACAACTGGTGTACAACTGCTTGCTTACCAGACCTTCCCAACGATGCAGAGTTTAAAAATATAAAATGGTAACAAGAGGAATAAAATAAAGTACACAAGAACAGAGCTATATAAAAAGGGAGTACCAGATCAATGTGCAGAGGTACGAGGTATTCCAGGTAGATATGTACATGAAGGCAGGTTAAAGTGACTAGGCACCAGGATAGGTAAGAGTAAAATACAGAACAGAGTATCAGCAGCAAATTATGAGTGTAAAAGTGTTGTCGGTATGTGTGTGCGCGTATGTAGTGTGTGAGATTGAGTGTGTATATATATATAGTCTAGTGAGTGTGCATAAGTGACACATCTCCCCCAAAAGAACAACATTCAAGGCCGAGCGACATTCTTATGAAAACTGCTGTACTGAGGCACACACACAGACAATCAAGAGAGGATAGACTGTGGTATTCTAACTATTAGGGTGGGAAATGCAAAACTTTGGGTCACTTTGAAACTATACCTTCATAATGTCCAGCACAGCCTGGCAAGCCTCCTCCTGGTCCTTGGCCACAATGACACCCTTCCCTGCAGCCAGGCCGCTGGCCTTCACCACCAGAGCAGGAAAACTGGCCCTGGGGTTAGGGGTTAAAGGTTAGAGAGCCACAGAGGCAGGGTCAATTATATTTCAGTTCAGGAGATGGGTAGAAATTCATCTCACATATGACACATTGTTGAGATGACAGACTACCTGGACTTGTCCAATTAGAAACACTGTTTTCAATTAACATGACCCCATCTCTCCAACAACTTCACCCCTCCACCCCAGTACTGACGTGCGGATGTAGCTGCAGGCCTCCTGGGGGTCGGTGAAGGAGCACCAGTTGGCTGTGGGGATGCCGTGACGGTCCATAAAGGCCTTGGAGAAACTCTTACTGGCCTCCAGCTGGGCAGCCTTCGCTGAGGGGCCGAAACACGGGACCCCTGCCGCTTGCAAGTCATCTACCATGCCTGGGGGGGGGGGGGGGGGGGGGGGCAGAGAAGAATGATGACGGTCAACTTGGCATTTCCTTTGTACCTGTACTGTTTCAGAAGGCTGAATATGAAATGGGGAAGATAAGGATGTGTGCCACTCACCTGCTGCGAGAGGCACCTCGGGCCCTACCACCACCAGCCCCACGCTATGCTCCTTACAGAACTGAGCCAGGATGGAGTGATTACTCACAGATACCTCTGTGCAGAGGGGGGAGAAGAGACGCACACACACATTTCAGATGGAACGGAGTGGCTAAGAGTTTTTGAAGATTATACGATTCCTGGTAATGTCAGATGACCATAAAAGACCTCAGACAAATCATGATATTAACAGTTATGCGTGTCCTTCTCACCAGAGTTGGAGATCTTTCCACAGTTGGCGGTGCCAGCGTTCCCTGGTGCCACCAGGACCTGCTGGATGTGTGGTGACTGTGCCAGCTTCCATGCCAAGGTGTGTTCCCGCCCACCACTTCCAATCACTAGCAACCGCACTGCCATGGCAACTAAATGACAGGTAGATGGAAAAAGCAATCACACATGATCAAATCACATCACCGAACCAGGATGGTGCTCAGTAAGACAACATCATGGAACTTTCAAACAGAAATATATTCTGAAGGACAGACATGCTTCTCTGACATGTAGAATAAAGAAACTCTATACAACATATTTCTATCTGCAACCTTCAGAACATTGCACCCTTCTGATTTCAACCCAGGTTAGTCACTGGGCACGAACAGCAACAGTAAATAAAACAGCTTCTCAAATTACTTTAATTTATCATCCATAAAAGAAGCTACTTAATTGCATGTGAAAATTGACCTATGGTGCAGGGAAACTGCAAATGAGGACCTTACCCAAAAGGCCACATCACCGGGCTGCTGTGAAGGATTGGTGACCTTTTGCTGGGGCCTAGCATTTAAATCTCAGATTCATACATCACATTTGTTGGGACACTGCCACCCATAAAAATCTGTCTCTAATTAGTTGTCATTGTCCAAGAGCCCATTCTGTGTAGGGACCCATTAAAAACGGTGTAATTTGCATTAAAAAACAACATTTTAAGCAACATATCATGTATCAGTGTGTTAATGACAGTAGAAACAGGTTGGGGGGGGGGGGACTAACTTGTACAACCCCTTGAATACTGTTTTGTGTTTAATATGCCTCAGAACAGAAAGACATAAATCAGGAATGGAAAAATGGGCAGCCCAAGAGCCTCGGACCAATTTCCAAAATGGGGAACTATGTCGGGGTCTCAACTTATGGTTGCGAGTTAGAATAGACAAGGTGCAATACCCACATTTGGTTATGGATCAGCAGCTTTTTCTTCTTATATCAGTCACTGATAGTCAATTAGACCATGTCAGCAACATTTTTTGGGGGGGATTGCTGAATTAGAAGGCCGCTAAAAACTGTCGAATTAACGGCCAGTGGGCCCCCATTGATTTTGTTGGTCAGTCTCACTCAGATTTCATATTTAAACAAATCTGCAACCATTTCTCTCCGCCGTCAACAGGGGAGCAACTCGGCTGGGGTGGGTACGGGTATGCAGACCGTCAAGCAACTGTGCCCATCATTGAGTTTTTGGTGGCCCCCCCACCCGCATCTAAGTTTGCTATCACTGTTGTAGATGGCCAGTATTTGGGTTGAAGAAGTGGTGGGCATGCCTTTGCCCCAATCAATACTCCCCACAAACAAACAAACCAGGGGCTCAGAGTTTAAACCAGTCCCATCTCCCATCTTACCGGGCAATGTTCAGCTGCCAAACGTTATGAACGCTGCAGATAGAAATGTGTGAATAGAGCCAATGTGCTTTCTTATTCTACATATCAGAGAGGCTGTTTGATCTACATTTCCTATTTCTATCTTAACGTTCAATAAAGGATCAGTTGCCAAATTAACGTCAGAATTTACTTTTCATGGCAGGTTAGGAGAACTTAAGCAGCAGGCTAGGATAATTAACTTAGCAGGTTATGATAAATAGGTGTTAAGGTTAGGAAGAGGGTTAGCTTAAATGAAATAACACATTTTTACGTTAAATTTCACAAAAAGCTGGATCCCTTCTAGCCACTGATACAATTCCCGAGGAGTATGTACATCAGCAAACTATCAAATATGAGCTTTTACAGAGATAATGTGTGTAGCATGACGCGAGTGGTTCCCAATTAGTCGACGAGCTCCCTTTGATTGGAAACACTCACTCGTGTGACTCACGAGGCAATGGGGCTATGAATTTACAGAGGTTTGAGAACTTTTGAAGAGATAATTTACTAAAATGTATAAAATTATTGTCCGCAGCTCATCGCTTAAAAATAAAAATCAGCACAATTGATGCAATCAGTACTAAAAACAGGGTGGACAAGGAACTTTTTGTTACAAAGTTTGCTGACCAGTGATGGCAGAATGAGCCCACTGTCTACAATTTAACGTGGGTGGAATGGCTCCACAACCAAAGTTAAACTACATAGTTAGATAACTGGCTACAGTTGTAGCTAACTACAGCTTTTGAGTTTCGCCACACTATCGATTGCTAATTTCATTGACGTAGTGAAATATTTGCAGCCACATGCAAAAATACGAAAAATCACCCTCTTTCGCAATGAGCCGTGTTCTTGTAGTTTTACCTAGGTACTGTAACCAACTTCCCCAGTTGATTCCAAATTGTAATTAGCATCACGATGGTAAAACTTCGACTCGGTGACCACACGCGCAACACTGCAAGTTCTCATAAAACAACTTAGATGAAGTCTATTAAAGCCAAACTCACATGTATCTTGTGTAGTGGGGAGTTAGTATTTTTTGATGACAGAGCCCACGTCCAGATGTACTTTCCTTGCCCACAGCTAGGGGAGACTACCCTGTGTGCACGCGGGCAGTAAGCGCGCGGGGTATTGCAGCGTTAAATTGCTAGTCGAAACTAGCAAACTCGTGCATTTTCGACTTTAAACTGGTCTGGCTATACAGGCGCCGCATTCAACCAGTTAACAAGACGGACTTTTCCTAGTTGCAACTAGCACTTGAACGCAGCATATGAACTCTCAAATCACGTGGACCCAATATGATACGCAACTGTGTTTGTTTAGCTTTTAAACGCGGGTCAAATAATATATAGATGTAACTTCTATAGGCATTTATGTAGGCAGTGTCTAGTAAAATGTATTAAGATAGTGTATAATGTGCATATCAAGTTTTGTTTCTGTAAAATGTGTTAACTTCCTTAGCCTCTAGTCGTTTTTTTCATTCAAAGAATCATGGGAGTTGTAGTTTTTGGGTCAAATATATATTTTAAGCATGTCGAGCAGGGGTATTCAACTCTTACAGGCGCGGCATGGTCAATCTGAATCCTGCATTGGCCGTGCAGCATTTTCGACGATATGGCCTTTGCAGAAGTCAGGGCATTCATACATCTTTGTGGAGCAGCACAGAGCTGTTGAGCAGAACTGTTGTGAAGGAAGTTGTCAAGGAAGTACATTTTTGTTTATTTAGGACCGCCCACCCTCACCTACTGTCAGCCAATCATGCCAATGCAGAGTTTTTTGGACCCCTCAGCATGGTCAAATCCAATTTATGCTTGATCAAACAAATGTGGTCAGAGGCGCCATATGGATGGTACGACGGAATTGGCGAACCTCTGGGGGAATGCAGACGCCACATTGAGCTAATTACCGCATGGCAGTGTTCCTCTCAAATGTGTTAATAATGCGGATGACTCCATATAGCTCTGCATTGACATGATTGATTGACGGTAGGTCCTGTATAAACACACTCACTTCATTGACAACTTCCTTTACAACAGCTCTGAACTGTGCCGCAAAGCAAGAAGTATGAATGTCCCTAGGCGCACACCCAGAGACAATTATTTTGTGTTGAGGTGCTGACTAATGGCAAATAAACTGTAAGCTCTGAGAACCACATTTAGAGCAGAAAGTTAATTCATACCCCCCCCCCCCCCCCCCCCCCCACAGGCATGTGCATCCATGGAAACCTGCAGGATTGTTGAAAATGATGCAAGTGACCTATTGAAAGACAAACAGAAACACAAATCCTATGATAACCTGAGTAGAGACGAAAGAATGGCTCTTAAGGACTTTACAATCAGATCCTTCGATTATCATTAAAAACAAAACAAATGTGACCATGTGAATGAATGTCACCAACAACAATCTAAATGTGACTTATATCATAAACTGAATTATGACCCTACCCTAGAATTCCAGCATAATATCACATCCACAGTGGAAAGCTGTTTGGAATCAGGACAAATCACCAAAAAATAACGTGAATTTGTGTGAAATTTCCCAAGATAAACTTTTCATACAGTCGCTAAATTACTCAAAAAATGATCTCCTCCCCCAGGTAGACCCATTGTAGCTTCATTTAACGCTGTGACGTCCAATATTTCTAAGTCTGGAACACCACATTAAACCGATGGTTGAGAATCTACCATCTTACTTCAAATACAAGAGACTAGTCACATGATCTCATTGATAGAGGGCTTAAGGATACCAGAGGGCACCTTGCTGGCCACTTTTGATGTGGAGCTTGTACACTAATATTCCACACACTGGAGGCTTGCAGGCGCTGCAACACTTCCTTCAGCAGAGAGACCCTTCACTTGCTTCATCCAATGATTGCCTTGCAACTCACTGAATTGGTATTATCCAAAAATGACTGTCTTGGTGTCAGAATTTTCCCTTCAAATTCTGGGTGTAGCCATGGGCTTCCACTTTGCCCCCAACTATGCAAACCTGTATGTGGGACAAATTGAGGAAGCACTCATTTACAAAACAGACACACACACCCTACTTTGTAAAACACTCCTATGGAAGAGATACAAAGATGTCTTTGTGCTCTGGGAAGCAAGTCAGCAGGAACTAAATTAATTCCAAACTCCGCTAAACAAGAGCTCTGAATACCTCAAATTCCCCATGCAGACTGATGAGAGAAAAATAAAACTACCTGGATTTATGGATCAAAGAGAGTGATGCATTACACACAGAGTTATACACAAAGCCCACAGACCGCAATACCCTGCTGCGTGCGGATAGTATGCATCCCCTTCCCCTCAAGAATGGTCTACCATACAGCTAGCTACACAGGGTTAAATGAATCTGTGGCCACCAGTCAGATTTTGACAATGCTAAGAAAATGACAGATAAATTCAAAATGAGAGGCTACAAGGACAAAACCCTTGATGCTGCAATAGTGAACATCTCAATATCTCAGTTTGCTAAAAACTAAACCGAAGAAGAAAATCAATTCAACAGTCTGTGTGTTCAGAGAAAATATAAGCAAGTAATCTATCCCATCACCTGTTCATGTGAGAAAGCCTACGTAGGACAAACGAAAAGACAAGTAAAATAACGCATTGCTGAACACCGCAGCTCAATCAGGTGTAAGAATACTGACTATCAAGTAGCAGCTCACTTTGAAGCTAACCATCCTCTCCCATCAAATACACAGGCATTGAGCATGTTCATCTACCTAGGAAAGGAGGTAAAACTGGAGATCCTACTACAACAGAGGGAGGCCTACCGGATATCCTGTCTAAAAACATTGATCCCTATAGTGGTCTGAAAATTGACTTGGATCTCAGGCCCTTCTTATGAACAATAAGTCTTATAAATGAATATATTATTTCTACGACTTATTAGCGTACACCCAATATGTTCCCCCTTTTGAAGCTTAATATATATTATGGTTGAACCAAAATATTACATGTAACAAAAATTTAATGAATTTGGAAACAATTCAATATATATAGTGCATTCGGAAAGTATTCAGCCCGCTTGACTTTTTCCACATGTTACGTTACAGCCTTATTCTAAAATGTATTAAATAGTTTTTTCCCCTCATCAATCTACACATAATACCCCACAATGACAAAGCAAAAAAAAGTTTAGACATTTTTGCAAATGTGTTAAAGATAAATAACTGTCTCTCCAGAGATGATTGATTGGGTTCAAGTCTGGCCTCTGGCTGGGCCACTCAATGACATTCAGAGACTTGTCCCGAAGCCACTCCTGCATTGTCTTGGCTGTGTGCTTAGGGTCGTTGTCCTGTTGGAAGGTGAACCTTCGCCCCAGTCTGAGATCCTGAGGGCTCTGGAGCAGATTTTCATCAAGGATCTCTCTGTACTTTGCGCCGTTCATCGTTCCCTCGATCCGACGAGTCTGCCAGTCCCCGTCACTGAAAAACATCCTCACAGCATCATACTGCCATCACCATGCTTCACCGTAGGGATGGTGCCAGGTTTCCTCCAGATGTGACGCTTTGCATTCATCAGACAAGATAATCTTGTTTCTCATGTTCTGAGTCCTTTAGGTGCCTTTTGGCAAACTCCAAGCAGGCTGTCATGTGTCTTTTACTGAGGAGTGTCTTCCGTCTGGCCACTCTACCATAAAGGCCTGATTGGTGGAGTGCTGCAGAGATGGTTCTCCCATCTCCATAGAGGAACTCTGTCAGAGTGACCATTGGGTTCTTGGTCACCTCCCTGACCAAGGCCCTTTTCCACAATTGCTCAGTTTGGCCGGGCCGGGAAGTCTTGCTGGTTCCAAACCTCTTCTTGGGACCATCAATGCTGCAGAATTATTTTGGCACCTTTCCCCAGATCTGTGCCACGACACAATTCTGTCTTGGTGCTTTACGGACAATTCCTTTGACCTCATGGCTTGGTTTTTGCTCTGACATGCACTGTCAACTGTGGGACCTTATATAGACAGGTGTGTGCCTTTCCAAATCATGTCCAATCAATTGAATTAACCACAGGTGGACCCCAATCAAGTTGTAGAAACAGCTCCAGGATGATCAATGGAAACAGGATGCAACTGAGCTCAATTTCGAGTCTCATAGCAAAGGGTCTGAATACTTATGTAAATAAGTCATGTTTTTAATTTCGAATAAATTTGTAAACATTTCTAAAAAACCTTTTTTCACTTTGTCATTATGGGGTATTTTGTGTAGATTGATGAGGATTTTTATTTATTGAATCCATGTTATAATAAGGCTGTAATGTAACAAAATGTGGAAAAAGGGAAGGGATCTGAATACTTTCCGAATGCACTGTATTTAAGTTTCACTCAATTCATTTACACCCCTCACTATTGTTATTGGTTACACTAATTGCACCGTTTGTCTTCATAACCTGGTTCAAGCATTCATGACATTACCCTGAAGAAGGCAGTGATGCCGAAACTTTGGTGTTTTACCCAATAAATGACTGGGAGTTGTTATATATATAGGTCTTGCGACTCTTTATGTATTTTGATAGCTTACAAATAAAAGGGAGTTAACAATGACAAACATCACAACCTGGAACGACAACAGATACATGTTGATTGATTTAAACATTGTTTCATATTTGGTTGGTTTCCTGGACACAGATCAAGCCTAGTCCTAGACTCAACTGCTACTGTTAATGGAGAATCACCATTGAACATCATTCTTAGTCAAGGACCAGGCTTAATCTGTGTCTGGGAAACTGGCCAAATAAGTGGTAGCCAAAAATCTTGAGTACAGAAAACTGCAAATCATGAGCACACTCACAATATACACCTAATCTGTATCTGTGTAGATGAGCACAGCATCACATTTACATCCCAGTGCCACAGATTTAGCTTATCTGGTATTGCACAGAGTGGCGCATTAGGGTTGATTGTCCTACTGCAGAAGACAGGGTTTCAAACCGTGCACCATTTCAATGTGCAGGGCACAGGAGGTTGGTGGCACCTTAATTGGGGAGGACAGGCTCTTGGTAATGGCTGGAGCGGAATTAGTGGAATGGTATCAAGTCCATCCAACACATGGTTTCTATGTGTTTGGTGCCATTCTATTTGCGCAGTTCTAGCCATTATTACGAGCTGTTCTCCACTCAGCAGCCTCCACTGGTGCAGGGGCATACATCAAGTAGGCTATTCTTAACATCACACACATAAGATCAGGGTCGTATTCATTAGTGCATACTGTAGCAAAATGTTATGCAATGGAATAGGAAAATGAATGTTTGTTATTGGGTAAGTTCAGGGAGTCACTCCCTGTTTCGGTTCATTTTCTTCTGCTTTATGTCAGTGAATACGACCCAGAAAAGTGTTCAAACAAAGTATTACTGTCAGGGACGGATATCCTACTGTACAGCAGCAGGGCCTCGTTCAGGTCGGAGTAACGTTACTGAACGTTCAGATAAAAAATGTATTGTGTACAACATGACTGGCCAATATTATAGATAGACATATCAGAATTATGAGTTGTGTCTGAATAGGAAATTGAGTCAGCTCTATCAATTCTATAGTTTTTGAGTGCTTCACCTCACTGAATACGCCTGGGGCACATTCAGCAGGGTGCAATGTTGTTGGATGTTCAGATATAAATATAATATGTAGAACAGACAAGCCTCTCTTACCTGTAGAATAAGGAACCATGTTAGCTCTATTAATGACATTTCTATCACCAGTTTCTGAACATTTCCCCTCACCGAATACATGTAACAATAGCGGGAAGGTCAAAGATGCATTGTCCAATCAGAGCAAGATTTTTGGTAATGATGTGTCCACTGTCCAGCCATATCAAAGCAAAGGGAGTTCAGGGGTGTGGAGAAGCTCCTGTCCTTGGTCTGAGTCTCTGAGGGCGAAGACTGTCACACCTGAACTGTACGCTGCGGGGATCACGACATGGCTCATCCTAAACTGATCTTCATCATCATGGTCTTCCTCACAAATCATCTGCCTCAATTGACCTAAGGGAGTAAAGGACCACACGCAAACAAAGGCACAGGTGTGCACACACACGCGTCATTGACATCCTGCTTTGGCAGAACTAAATTGTGTGTTATTCTGAGACAAAGAGTGTGAGAGAAAGAGAGAGAGAGCGAGAGACAGACATAGGGCGCCTTCCTGTGCCCAGGCGTTACTGACGCATGCCAGATCTTAAAGTGGCTGGATAGGTATTTTACATAACACAGTCGATGACGTGACACACAACCATTGGTTGATGCATGCAAGATCTGAGCAGGGGAACATGACCAGAGTAACAGAGAGCAGTGAAATCTCTCTCTCTCACCCTCCACATCCAGGGCTTTCCAGCGTGGGTCAGACTGGTCGTCTGATAGGCTAGACAGAGGGGCGTCAGCTGTCAATCTCAGCAGCACATCCTCTCGACGTATCAGCAACACAGATTCACTGCAGAGTCGCTGATGCACCTCCCGCTCACTCACTAGGACATAGAATGCATGAAGTCACACACAGGCTATACTCTTTCACACACACACACTCAGACACACACCCACACGACTTACCCACATCCAGGGGGTTGGTCATATAGACAGTGTCGGGTCCGACCCCAAAGATGAGTTGGTGGTGCCATGCGTCGGGAACCTCCTCTCCCTCTGGCACTGCCAGCTGCATGTTCATGGTGGCCACGGGCACTGCCCCTTTCTGGATCCACTGTGCCAGCCAGGGTACCAGCCTCACCCGCCGGCGAGGGTGGAGGGGGAAGTGGCGACCCAGCACGCGCCCACCACTGGCCTGCTCCGCCCCAGCTATCAGCTGTGCGTGTGTGGCGCCTGTGAGAGGGGAAGAGACAGAGAGGAGGGTGTATCACAGATATACAACAGTGGAAAATAAATACAGAAATACACAAACACGCACACACACAGTTGTTAACACAGTTAACAGAGCATTTGGTGGTCATGGTTGAGGGCCTGTGGTCCAGTTAGAGAAATTGTGGTATAATGAGGAAGTTCTAAGGGTTGTGGTCAGAGTAGACTGCTGGATGAGTGTTGTGGTTGGCTGTTGTGTTAAGTCAAATCAGGGTTGGGGCCAAAGATTCTTGTCATAAATTGTGGTAATTAGGTTAGATTGCGGTCAGGTGATTATTGTGAAAACAGTGCACGGTTGTTAGCTAAAAAGAACAAGGACAGTAAGCGGTCAATGGTCAGTACCAGCCTCGCTCCGGGAGAACAGGTAATCGGGCAGCGGCGCCTCGTTCCTCCTCAGGCACGTCCGCACACACCGGTCAGCCGTCTCGGGTGCCACAATGATGCCGAGGGCCTGTAGGACGTCCACTACGGCCGTTGCCCCACAGGCGGACGCTCCTATCTGCATGGTCTGCCTCTCCACTGCCTCCTGGATGGACCATAACATAGCCCCTTGTCCCTGCCTTTCCTCTCCATCTTTGGGACATTGGGATGCACAGCAAGCAGTTTCAGTCGGCTTCTCCTCATGAGGATGCTCTCCCTCCATCTTCACAATCCACACCTGTTGAAAAACGACTTATATGATGAACATATTTATTTTTTAGACTGCATTACATATTGATATGCTTGACCGATACAGACTCTTATCAGAATCACTGTTATGAGTTGTATAGTTATGCTAGGTCGGTGAGAATCACACACGGAGCCTTTTGATCTGAATCTACATTTGGGGAATACTGACAAGTAGCCCAATAAAAGACTACCTTACAGTACATGTTCTATTTAAAAGGCAAATAGTTTCTGGCAGCCAAAACAGCCAAATACACCATCTAAACTTAAATAGATTCTCAAATGGCCTAGGGTTTTAGAAAACATATCACATCAAAATAATTATGTCACAAATGCAAAATAGGAAATTACTGTCCACTGTTTTACAGTTGCAGAAGACAGTATTTTTCAGTGACAACAAAGGTGTAATCAGTAGCCAAACAGTTGCAACTAAAACTAGAGTTTGTATTGGACAAATTCAGGTAGGTCCCTCCCCAATTCGTTCCGTTTGCTTCCGCTTAAGAAATGTTTTGCGTCCTTCTTCCGTTTACACCAAGGGTTGGATTCCAAATCATTTCCCAATCGTTTCATTTTGAACAGATACATTTTTTGGGTTCCGTTCCAGTACTGTTCCAACCAGCAAAATAAAGTTCTGGACCAGTTTGAACCAAAACAAGTAACGGCTTATATCGTTCCTTACTGTTACTTTTTAAACCTCCAAAATCGTTATATATATATATATATATATATATTTTTTTTTTTTTCCCGAAAATATGATGGTCTGGAAGGAACGTTCAATGTCTGAACTTCTGAGAGTTGGCTTAACATTGGACCAGAGCTACAAGCTTGTGTGTGCCAGTAGCGGTTAGGGTGACCACATGTCCCGGATTGTGCGGGACAGTCATGCATTTTGACCCTTTGTCCCGCAACAAAACAATCATGTCCGACATTTTATCAACAAATTCAAACAACACTAATTTATAAAAAAGGTTAATTTGTCTCTTATTTTAGTCACACATTACAACTTGTCTCTTGCAGTCACAAAAAAATATATATATCATAAGGATGTGGTAGCCTAAGCCTACTGGTAATGTTAAACACTTCTCCAATCGTTGTTGAGATTTGATATTTTGCGCAAGACGAGAAGTAGGCCAATGTCACAGATAGGCCTATTGTCAACCAATCATATTTCTTAAATCCTTTCGGCTTAAATTCCAGCTAAACTTGAAAAGGACAGTAGGCCTAACTGCCAAATATTTTTATTAATGTAGGCTAAAATGTTCAGGGAATGTCCAGCAAAATCATCGGTTGTCCTGCATCTGGGTCTTTTAAATGATTCCACCCAAGTAGTGATGCGTGAGTAACATCACTGGGGAAGCCGAGCCCCCCCCCCCCCAAAAAAAAAGCCAAGCCCCCCCACTATAACCTGTTAGTTCATACACGCATTGACATTGTGATATATAGGCCTAAGGCCAAGACAATAAGATGACACAGTGGCAAAATAAATTCAACCACACAATTGTTTCATTACAAAACCAGAGAGCAACATCTGTCTGGTGAAGTCCACAAAACATATTGCATGTAACAAGCAGTTACATGACCTACAGCAAGGTCAAGCAAGGTAATGTTTCTGACATTTTCGGACTACGAAACAACTATAAATTTAGAACCACAGAGAGTTACCGCAAGTCGTAAAGAAAACAGGAGTTGCCGCCACTCTTCCAGCACCATCTCAACTTCAACATCATCTAATCACCTATGCTTAGTCTAATACAGTGACAACTAAAAGATACCAAAAACGATTAAGTCCAATCAACTTAAACTAAAAATGGTGTGGCTGTCCATGGTTCTGATTTCTGTGTGTGTGAGTGTGTGTGTGCAAGTAGAAAAAACATGTTGACTCACCCTACTTGTAGAAATGCCAATGCCGTCCTTTTCTTTCATGTTGCCTAAACAGTCTATGACTCTCTCATACAGTACACAGTTTTAGTTTTTGTTGTCCTAGGCTACCTGGCTAAAATGCTTGCTCGCTAGCCTAACTTAACTTCAGGAGCAACAATGCGCCAGGCCAGCTAGTAAACATTAGCATACTACATCTAGCTACATGTTGAACTTCCATCCTCTCAGGTCAGTGTATGGTCAGGGCACAATGTATGAATGTATGGTTGGATCAGAATCGCATAAAAAAAGTCAAAATTCCTATCTCCATGATGTTTGGTTTCTGATGTGATTGCTCTGAAGCCAAATCCAAACTGGCTTCCTTTGACACTTTAGCTCAACGCTGGTTGGCTATTATTTAATAAAGGGAGGCCAAATGCTTGCAACAATGTAATACTCTATTCTGACCAGACAGCATCAAATAGATAACTGTTTTGTTCACTCGGATGCTTTCTCCAGTGAGATACATTCAACTTGTTGAATAACACTTACGAAACACAGAGAGACGAAAGATAAATTATTATTATTTTATTTTTTACAAATTATTTTTTGTTGTAAATTCTTTGGGGAATCCTGGCTTCCCTTGGCATCCATGAAAACATGCCACTGGTGTGTGCGCAGAGTACCACCAAAATTTAAATGAAAACACTTCTTAGCTTTTTGTAGTTAATGAATCCAACGTAAAATGTGATAACTACAGTATCCTTAACTAGCATTGAAAAGGTGAATTATTATTCTCTAATTAAAAAAGCAGCGCAGATTCGAGTCCCTTGTGAGAATTTGTGAGAATTTGTCTGCCAGTGGGTAACCTGCCATTTGTTCTATTGATCAACGTGCAATCACTGGAGAATAAACTGGATGAGCTCCGTTCGAGACTATCTTACCAACAGAACATCTTATAAACTGTAATATATTATGTTTCACCAAGTCGTGGATGAACGACGACACTGGGTTTTCCGTGCATCGGCTCTGGTAAGACGAGGGGTGGTGGTGTGTGTCTATTTGTCAATAACAGCTGGTGTGCAATGTCTAATATTAAGGAAGTCTCGAGATATTGCTCCCCTGAGGTACAGTACCTCATGATCAGGGGTGAAAAAAGTACCCAATTGTCATACTTGAGTAAAAGTAGAACTACGTGGGGCCTCCTGGGTGGCGCAGTGGTCTAGGGCACTGCATCGCATTGCTAGCTGTGCGAGCCCAGGCTCTGTCGCAACCGGCCGCGACCGGGAGGTCTATGGGGCGACGCACAATTGGCCTAGCGTTGTCCCGGTTAGGGAGGGCTTGGCCGGTAGGGATATCCTTGTCTCATCGCGCACTAGCGACTCCTGTGGCGGGCCGGGCGCAGTGCACGCCAACCAGGTCGCCAGGTGCATGGTGTTTCCTCTGACACATTTGTGCGGCTGGCTTCCGGGTTGGATGCGCACTGTTCGGAGGACGCATGGCTTTCGACCTTCGTCTCTCCTGAGCCCGTACGGGAGTTGTAGAGATGAGACAAGATAGTAACTACTAACAATTGGATACCACGAAAAAAAATGTACAAGTAGAACTACTTTAATAGTAAATGTACTTTAAATATACTTAAGTATCAAAAGTAAATGTCATTGCTAAAATATCCTTAAGAATCAAAAGTATAAATTATTTCAAATTCCTTATATTAAGCAAACCAGACAGCATCATTTTATTTACGGATAGCCAGGGGCACACTCCAACACAGACATAATTTACAAATTACGCATGTGTTTAGTGAGTCTGCCAGATCAAAGGCAGTAGGGATGACCAGGGATGTTCTCTTGATAAGGTTGTGAATTAGACAATTTTCCTGTCCTGCTAAGCAGTCAAAATGTAAAGAGTACTTTTGTGAGCCAGGGAAAATGTATGGAGTAAAAAGTACATCATTTTCTTTAAGAATGTAGTGAACCACGGTGCCGGAGGAGATGGCCGCTGTTTTACGGTCTCCTAACCAGTTGTGCAATTATGTGTTTTTTCCCAGCGATATTTGTAAATTATTTTGTACATAATGTTTCTGCAACCGTATCTTACGGAAGAAAAGTGCTTCTGGATATCAGGACAGCGATCACTCACCTCGGATTAGACAAAGATTTCTTCAACAACAACAAGCAGGACTCACACGATATTCTCCAAACACCCCACAGGGCAGACATCCCAATTTTTCCGAGCCGGATGCCTCGTCCGGACCCGCAGATGGCAGAACTACGAAAGCTGCTGTTACCGTCAATATTACTCGCCAACGTGCAATCATTGGACAATAAACTGATATCCTACCAACGGGACATCAAAAATTGTAATATCCTATGCTTCACAGAATCGTGGCTGAATGACAACATGGATATTCAGCTAGCGGGAAACACGCTGCACCGGCAGGATAGAACAGCACACTCCGGTAAGACGACGGGGGGGGGGGGGGGTCTGTGCATATTTGTAAACAACAGCTGGTGCACGAAATCTAAGGAAGTCTCTAGATTTTGCTCGCCTGAAGTAGAGTATATTGTGATAAACTGCAGGCCACACTACTTGCCTAGAGAGTTCTCAGCTATACTCTTCGTGGCTGTTTATTTACCACCACAGACAGATGCTGGCACTAAGACCGCACTCAGTCAGCTGTATAAGGAAATAAGCAAACAGGAAACCACTCACCCAGAGGCGGCGCTCCTAGTGGCCGGAGACTTTAATGCAGGGAAACTTAAATCAGTTCTACCAAATCTCTATCAACATGTTAAATGTGCAACCACAGGGAAAAAAATTCTAGATCACCTGTACTCCACACAGAGATGCGTACAAAGCTCTCCCTCGCCCTCCATTTGGTAAATCCGACCACAACTCTATCCTCCTGACTCCTGCTTACAAGCAAATATTAAAGCAGGAAGCACCAGTGACTCGGTCTATAAAAAAATGGTCAGATGAAGCAGGTGCTAAACTACAAGACTGCTTTGCTATCACAGACTGGAACATGTTCTGGGATTCTTCCGATGACATTGAGGAACACATCACATCAGTCACTGGCTTTATCAATAAGTGCATTGAGGACGTCGTCCCCACAGTGACTGTATGTACATACCCCAACCAGAAGCCATTTGCACTGAGCTAAAGGGTAGAGCTGCCTCTTTCAAGGTGCAGGACTCTAACCCGGAAGCTTACAAGAAATCCCGCTATGCCCTGCGACGAACCATCAAACAGGCAAAGCGTCAATACAGGGCTAAGATTGATTCATACCACACCGGCTCCGACGCTCGTCGGATGTGGCAGGGCTCGCAAACTATTACAGACTACAAAGGGAAACACAGCCGTGAGCTGCCCAGTGACACGAGCCTATCAGACGCGCTAAATCACTTCTATGCTCGCTTTGAGGCAAGCAACACTGAGGCATACATGAGAGCATCAGCTGTTCAGGACGACTGTGTGATCACGCTCTCCGTAGCCGACGTGAGTAAGACCTTTAAACAGGTCAACATACACAAGGCTGCGGGGCCAGACGGATTACCAGGACGTATGCTCCGGGCATGTGCTGACCAACTGGCAGGTGTCTTCACTGACATTTTCAACATGTTCCTGATTGAGTCTGTAATACCAACATGTTTCAAGCAGACCACCATAGCCCTTGTGCCCAAGAACACAAAGGCAACCTGCCTAAATGACTACAGACCCGTAGCACTCACGTCTGTAGCCATGAAGTGCTTTGAAAGCCTGGTAATGGCTCACATCAACACTATTATCCCAGAAACCCTAGACCCACTCCAATTTGCATACCGCCCAAACAGATCCACAGATGATGCAATCTCTATTGCACTCCACACTGCCCATTCCCACCAGGACAAAATTAACACCTATGTGAGAATGTTATTCATTGACTACAGCTCAGCGTACAACAAAGCTCATAAGGACCCTGGGACTAAACACCTCCCTCTGCAACTGGATCCTGGACTTCCTGACAGGCCGCACCCAGGTGGTGAGGGTAGGTAGCAACACATCTTCCACGCTGATCATCAAAAGGAGGAATCTACTGAGATGAACTTGATCAACCAAGTTGATTTCACCTTTCTCTCAATGCCACACACTTGTCACTAATTATCAGGACTTCCCTGACAGGCTCATTCACACCTTTTTTTGTACTTAAATCCTGTCCAGTTTTTTTTTACAGTTGTGTGTGTCCAAGTTAAGAGAAAGTTTATTTCCTATTATCCATGTGTATTTCCTTATTTTTGTTATTTGAGATATATTGGTTTAATAGTAATCCTTATCACCTTTACCTTTTATGTTATGCAACATGCTTGGAATGCATCTTCTCTGTTGCAGAACCACACACAAATCCAACTTTACCATGTCCAACCACAAGTCCTCAATAAATATGTGAACTTTGGCACTGTCTCTGCCGTCAGCTTGCTCTCTGACCGGTGCAAAGAACCCCTGGTGACATCTATCCAAGCAGGTTACCCATCTTGGGTTTATTAGACTATTTTTCAGCAGCCATGTTGGAAATGACCGCCAGGGGGTAATGGACTAAATCTGCGATGGCACTTATAGCCAAAAATATACGTATTTCAACATGTCCAAGCTGTGTGGGAAATTTGCTGCTGGAATATGGTCAAAATGACCTCAATATGGCACATATTATGGTCTTACGAGTATCTTATGATCAGAATCGTTGTCTACCTGTGAGGGTTTATTTAATGAGTAAATAACATTACAAAGTAATTTTCATTTTGTTTGAATTTATTTTAACCTATTTTCTAACAGGAAATCTGGATGGCTGGTTGACTGACCGGCTTCCCAGACTGGCTCCAATCTTTAGCTAATGTCCATTAAGCTATCTGGTGTTAGTGTACCAAGTGTGAAACTTGTATCATAAAATGGAACAATTATGTCACCTATCCCTGGACTATACCGTAAAATAGGCGCTAAAGCTAGTTTGCGTCTATGAATGGGTTAACTGACACGTGACCGTGGTAGCTAGCTACTGTATAGCAAGCTAATCTTATCATCAAGAAGTCCGAAAGAGAACTCTTCACAAAACCGAATGTAACGTAATTTTTTTTTTAAAGGACACTAACCTTAACACAAACCTAGATTTGCTCTGCTTCCTGATGTCTGCACTTTTACTATAATTGCAGAGTATGCAATGACAAGAAAAAGCAACTGTTCTACATGCTATATTTAACGTTGATTCCGGTTGGTTTGGTATATCCTCTGCCTGGATTGGACGATAACATTTCCATGATGTATTACTATTGGTAGACACATATGTCAATCACTCATGGCACGCAATGAATACATCTTGGAGAGTAGTTGTCTGTATCTACGGCAGCGAATGAGAGGGGTGAACACCATGACCACACGAGGGCAGTGATGTCCATTATTTTCCAGGTAAGACATTTCAAATCACAAATGACTGTCAACATAAAAGTTGAGGGATACTTTTAATACCTTCACTTTCATCCTCAGACTGACCGTTACAAGAACTGCATTTTGTTCGGGGGCAAAACACGTTAACAGGTATGTTTCTGCATTTACTTCTGTTCACTGTCATGTGGAGGTAAATTATTTATGAATGATTAAATCAAGAATAACAGCATTTATGAAGTCAATCTTTAACAATTTCTTGATTCAATTAACATTGTCATAGAAAGTTGCACCTCTACATTCGCAAATGTTTGTGTTTCATTTGAAAGTTGTTTATGTATGACATAGTGTTGTAAAACAGGTTCAATATAGCCAGTTAAATTATACGGGCAGATTCCAGGCTAAAAGTACATTAACAATGTCATTATACAAAAACTTGTATGTATTATGTTTGTTTGAATTTTTGTCTTCATTATCTCCATTATTTTGCTGTAGGTTTAACAAAAGCATGTGGACAGTAGTTGGCATGTTGGCCTCTGTGTGCCCCACTGGTAAGTCTGTTATATTCTGCCATACAGACATGTAAATAATTCAGAAAATAGGGATTGAAATGGATCATATTGTGAGAATTCCAGATATGTATTTTTCAACATGGCACCAGTACAATTGCAGGCTAAGCACCAAAACAGAACAGGTTGCTCCTTGGTTTTCTATCTTTCTTTCAATAAACCCCAGAAGCCTTCCTAGATGTGGTCTCAAATTCAGAATATCATAATACAATGAATCATACTGTTGCGATCTTTGCTACATGGGCCACATTATAATTCCCACCAAGTGTTCGCGACCCGGATTTACTTCCCTTTCCCGTGCTCACTACATTGGTGTCAGAAGTAGGATGGCGGATGTGAGGCCATCAGAACGCAAGGCCCGGACGTGTGAGTGGGCTGAGTAGTCGAATCATGGGTACGTGCCTTCCCATTCGGAGGGGCAGTGTAAACAAGCCACGTTGCAATTCCCACAAAGTGAGTTAACCCTATTGGAAAGATGAGTTGGGTGTTTGCCTTTCATGCCAGTGACTCAGGTTCGTTTCCCTGTCCCACCATACCCTACAATACCATTGGTAATACAAAGTAGGCATACAGTCTATCAAACGTTGAAGGTTTGGCCTAGGTAGAATTTAATTAAACTAGACACAAATAGACTCTGGAAAAGAAGAAGGGATACCTGACACAGCCACAAGACCACAAGAGTCTGAAATTCAATCCCAAATACGTGCCAGTAGTTAAACCACATATGTACCTAGTAAACATGTGGTTGCAGAAAGCACATTATATGCGGTGCCAAGATATGAAGATGTCTTCTTGAAATGTTATGTAACACAGACACTAGCCACCATCTCCCAATGAGGTTTCGAGGCGGCACTTAAAAAGCTATAGTGTACCCGTACAGACGGGCAAAAAAGCCTTATCTGAGGAAGGGTAGGGGGAAATTGCGATACTATTGTTGCCGATTGTACCTGAACTAAAACTTATTTTAAAAAATGGTGAGCGACTGTGTTTTCAGCACTTTTATCTCCAAAACTAATTTTCGAAAGGCTCTCTTGTCCATTTGCAGCAGAAATATAGTGATCAATATGTTTGGAACATCAAATCGCAATATGTTTGGAACATCGAATCGCAATAAAATCACAGTATCGAATCCTAATACATATAGAATCGTGATACACTATATATACAAAAGTATGTGGACACACCTTCAAAATAGTGGATTCAGCTATTTCAGCCAAACCCGTTGCTGACAGATGTATAAAATGCAATCTCCATAGACAAACATTGGCAGTAGAGTTGTCTTACTGAAGAACTCAGTGACATTCAATGTGGCACAGTCATAGGATGCCACCTTTCCAACAAGTCAGTTTGTCAAATTTCTGCCCTGCTAGAGCTGCCCCGGTCAACTGTAAGTGCTGTTATTGTAAAGTGAAAACGTCTAGGAGCAACAACAGCTCAGCCGTGAAGTGGTAGGTGACACTAGCTCACAGAACGGGACCGCCAAGTGCCTCAGTTGCAACACTCATTACCGAGTTAGAAACTGCCTCTGGAAGCAACATCACCACAATAACTGTTTGTCGGTAGCTTCATGACGCCATTGGACTCTGGAACAGTGGAAACACGTTCTCTGGAGTGGTGAATCACGCTTCACCATATGGCAGGACAAATCTGGGTTTGGCGGATGCCAGGAAAACGCTACCTGCCAGAATGCATAGTAACAACTGTAAAGTTTGGTGGAGGAGGAATAATAGTCTGGGGCTGTGTTTCATGGTTCGGGCTAGGCCCCTTAGTTCTACTGAAGGGAAATCTTAACGCTAGAGCATACAATGACATTCTAGACAATTCTGTGCTTACAGTTTGTAGAAGGCCCTTTCCTGCTTCAGTATGACAATGCCCCCGTCCACAAAGCGAGGTCCATACAGAAATGGTTTGTTGAGATCGGTGTGGAAGAACTTGACTGGCCTGCACAGAGCCCTGACCTCAACCCCATCGAACACCTTTGGGATGAATTAGAATGCCAACAGTGAGCCACGCCTAATCATCCAACATCAGTGCCCTACCTCACTAATGCTTGTGTCTGAATGGAAGTAAATCCCTAAAGCAATGTTCCCAAACCTTTTGCCAGAAGAGTGGAGGCTGTTATCGCATGGGGGACCAAATCCATTTTAATGCACATGATTTTGGAATGAGATGTTCGACAAGCAGGTGTCCACATACTTTTGGTCATGTAGTATACATATAGAATCTTAATACATATGGTATTGACACCTCAGTATTGTGATAATATTGTATCATGAGGTTCCCGGCAATTGCCAGCCCTAATCTGAGGACCTTGTGACGTAGCATTTATCTTCTGTCTAAAACTGTCAAAGATATGAGACAGATGTTTTTTTCCAATTTCTTTATTTATATATAGCTGATATATCAAAGTGTTGTACAGAAACCCAGCCTAAAAGCCCAAACAGCAAGCAATGCAGGTGTAGAAGCACGGTAGCTAGGAAAAACTCCCTAGAAAGGCCAAAACTGAGGAAGAAACCTAGAGAGGAACCAGGCTATGAGGGGTGGCCAGTCCTCTTCTGGAGATGTGGAGATTACAACAGAACATGGCCAAGATGTTCAAATGTTCATAAATGTCCAGCATGGTCAAATAATAATAATGACAGTAGTTGTCGAGGGTGCAACAAGTCAGCACCTCGCTTTTCATATCTCTACCGCTCCTGCTGTCTCTAGAGAGTTGAAAACAGCAGGCCTGGGACAGGTAGCATGTCCAGTGAACATGTCAGGGTTCCATAACCGCAGGCAGAAAGGTTGAAACTGGAGCAGCAGCACGGCCAGGTGGACTGGAGACAGCAAGGAGTCATCATGCCAGGTAGTCCTGAGGCATGGTCCTAGGGCTCAGGTCCTCCGAGAGAGAGAAAAAAAAGAAAGAGAGAAAAATAATTAGAGAGAGCATACTTAAATTCACACAGGACACCAGATAAGACAGGAGAAATACTCCAGATATAACAGACTGACCTTAGCCCCCCACACATAAACTACTGCAGCATAAATACTGGAGGCTGAGACAGGAGGGGTCAGGAGACACTGTGGCCCCATCCGATGATACAGGGCCAAACAGGCAGGATATAACCCCACCCACTTTGCTAAAGCACAGCCCCCACACCACTAGAGGGATATCGTCAACCACCAACTTACTACCCTGAGACAAGGTTGAGTATAGCCTACAAAGATTTCCGCCACGGCACAACCCAAGGGGGGGCGCCAACACCAGACAGGAAGACCACGTCAGCGACTCAACCCACTCAAGTGACGCACCCCTCCTAGGGATGGCATGGAAGAGCACCAGTAAGCCAGTGACTCAGCCCCTGTAATAGGGTTAGAGGCAGAGAATCCCAGTGGAGAGAGGGGAACGGCCAGGCAGAGACAGCAAGGGCGGTTCGTTGCTCCAGAGCCTTTCCGTTCACCTTCACACTCCTGGGTCAATCATATGACCTACTGAAGATATGAGTCTTCAATAAAGACTTAAAAAGGTTGATATGGGTAGGCAGACCATTCCATAAAAATGGAGCTCTATAGGAAAAAGCCCTGCCTCCAGCTGTTTGCTTCGAAATTCTAGGGACAATTAGGAGGCCTGCGTCTTGTGACCGTAGCGTACGTGTAGGTATGTACGGCAGGACCAAATCGGAAAGATAGGTAGGAGCAAGCCCATGTAATGCTTTGTAGGTTAGCCCTTGCCTTGACAGGAAGCCAGTGTAGGGAGGCTAGCACTGGAGTTATATGATCAATTTCTTTGGTTCTAGTCAGAATTCTAGCAGCCGTATTTAGCACTAACTGAAGTTTATTTAGTGCTTTATCCGGGTAGCTGGGAAAGTAGAGCATTGCAGTAGTCTAACCTAGAAGTAACAAAAACAAAAGCATCATTTTTGGACAGAAAGTTTCTGATTTTTGCAATGTTACGTAGATGGAAAAAAGCTGTCCTCGAAACAGTCTTGATATGTTCGTCAAAAGAGAGATCAGGGTCCAGAGTAACGCCGAGGTCCTTCACAGTTTTATTTGAGACGACTGTACAACCATCAAGATTAATTGTCAGATTCAACATAAGATCTGTTTGTTTCTTGGGACCTAGAACAAGCATCTCTGTTTTGTCTAAAAGTAGAAAGTTTGCACCCACTTCTACATCCACCTCCTTATGTTTGAAACACAGGCTTCTAGGGAGGGCAATTTTGGGGCTTCACCATGTTTCATTGAAATGTACAGCTGTGTGTCATTCGCATAGCAGTGAAAGCTAACATTATGTTTTCGAATGACATTCCCAAGAGGTAAAATAGTGAAAACAATAGTGGTCCTAAAACGGAACCTTGAGGAACACCGAAATTTACAGTTGATTTGTCAGAGGACAAACCATTCACAGAGACTAATTGATATCTTTCCGACAGATAAGATCTAAACCAGGCCAGAACTTGTCCGTGTAGACCAATTTGGGTTTCCAATCTCTCCAAAAGAATGTGGTGAGCGATGGTATCAAAAGCAGCACTAAGGTCTAGGAGCACGAGGACAGATGCAGAGCCTCGGTCTGACACCATTAAAAGGTAATTTACCACCTTCACAAGTGCAGTCTCAGTGCTAAGATGGGGCCTAAAACCAGATTGAAGCATTTCGTATACATTGTTTGTCTTCAGGAAGGCAGTGAGTTGCTGTGCAACAGATTTTTCTAAAATTTTAGAGAGGAATGGAAGATTCGATATAGGCCGATAGTTTTTTATATTTTCTGGGTCAAGGTTTGGCTTTTTCAAGAGAGGCTTTATTACTGCCACTTTTAGTGAGTTTGGTACACATCCGGTGGATAGAGAGCCATTTATTATGTTCAACATAGGAGGGCCAAGCACAGGAAGCAGCTCTTTCAGTAGTTTAGTTGGAATAGGGGCCAGTATGCAGCTTGAAGGTTTAGAGGCCATGATTATTTTCATCATTGTGTCAAGAGATATAGTACCAAAACACTTGAGTGTCTCCCTTGATCCTAGGTCCTGGCAGAGTTGTGCAGACTCAGGACAACTGAGCTTTGGAGGAATACGCAGATTTAAAGAGGAGTCCGTAATTTGCTTTCCAACGATCATGATCTTTTCCTCAAAGAAGTTCATGAATTTATTACTGCTGAAGTGAAAGCCATCCTCTCTTGGGGAATGCTGCTTTTTCGTTAGCTTTGCGACAGTATCAAAAAGACATTTCGGATTGTTCTTATATTCCTCAATGAAGTTGGAAAAATAGGATGATCGAGCAGCAGTGAGGGCTCTTCGATACTGCAGTTTCAAACATAGAGGTTTGGAACTGCTCCCTGCTCATCGCCTCTGTCACAGACGAAGGAACTTACACACATTACTACAAGACTTTCACCACTCCACTCATATACGCTAATGTTATTCTTACCATCGCTGGTGAGTGATGCCGGTGCCGTTCCCTTCTGTCTGAGTAGTTTTCAATTGCTTCTTTAATGTCATACATGAGAGATTTTGGCTGAATAATAATGAGTAATATCTCTAGTTAAAATGAGATTCTGCTTCGTTTCATTTGTCGTTGTTCATTTGAATGTTCAATCATTCCCTCATCTCATCACTGCATGAAAAGAGGGATCTACAGTATGATTATAAAATTTGAGGAAATGTACCATATTTGCAGAGATTTTACTTGTGTCCACCAATCTACAACTCAAAACACAAGTGGTAAATGACCTGGAACCCCCCCCCCCCCCCCCCCCCCCCCCCCCGTGCCCACACCAGCAAACTACAGCACACATCTAGTGTCCCATCAGTGAAGGAAGCTCTGCTCATGGAACATACCACTGTGAGGCCAGGGAGGGGTATCCTGAAGGGAGGATCCACTGGACACCCCTCCCCCCAACACCCGAGTCACCAGGACAACCAAAGGGGTCTCTACCATCTGAGCAGCACTCGCACCGAGAGCACAGTGGTGAAGTGTGTGGTAGAGTACCCACGACTGCTAAACATCTCTGTTACCTGCCTGACAGGGAAGCCCAGTGTAAACATGATTGGTCACGTTCCAGGTCATCTTTATTGCAGCCGCACTGCACAGATTAGGGTGAGGTAAAGAACCCCTGACTGCTTCTCAACATTACTGTTACTTGCCGGTGGAAATAAGGCTGTGGACATGTTCCAGGTAGTCTTTGTTACAGTCGGACTGCGTAGAATAAGTGATCTACAAATGATCTTGCACCCCAAATAACTACTCATTACGTGATTTAAGATGAGCAATTATACACCTTGCCTTGCTCAAATTGATCACCTCAAACACGCTGCATGACTGTGGTCACCTTCTAGGTTGTCTTTGTTGCACTTGCGCTGCACAAATTGTGACATATGGAGCAGTGTTTAGCGTAAGGGGGAGAAGAGCCTTGGTCAGGGAGGTGACCAAAAACCCAATGGTCACTCTGAATGAGCTCCAGAGTTCCTCTGTGGAGAAGGGAGAACGTTCCAGAAGGACAACCATCTCTGCAGCACTTCACCAATCAGGCCTTTATGGTAGAGTGGCCAAACGGAAGCCACTCCTCAGTAAAAGGCACATGACACCCCACTTGGAGTTTGCCAAAAGGCACCTAAAGGACTCAGACCATGAGAAACAAGATTCTCTGGTCTGATGAAACCAAGATTGAATGCCAAGTGTCACGTCTGGGGGAAACCTGGCACCATCTCTACGTGAAGCATTGTGGTAGCAGCAGTTTGCTGTGGGGATGTTTTTCAGTGGCAGGGACTGGGAGACTCGTCAGGATCGAGGGAAAGATGAACATAGCAAAGTACAGAGAGCTTCTTGATGAAAACCTGCTCCAGAGCTCTGGGTAAAAAGACTGGGTAAAAAGTTCACCTTCCAACAGGACAAAGACCCTAAGCACACAGCCAAGACAGTGCAGGAGTGGCTTTGAGACAAGTCTCTGAATGTCCTTGAGTGGCCCATCCAGAACATCTCTGGAGAGGCCTGAAAATAGCTGTGCAGTGACACTCCCCATCCAAGCTGACAGAGCTTGAGAGGATCTGCAGAGAAGAATGGGAGAAGCTCTTCAAATACCGGTGTGCCAAGCTTGTAGCGTCATACCCAAGAAGACTCAAGGCTGTTATCGCTGCCAAAGTACTGAGTAAAGGGTCTGAATACTTATGTAAATAAGGTATCTCTTTTGTTTTTTAAATAAATTAGCAAAACATTTTTTTTTAAACTGTTTGCTTTGTCATTATGGGGTATTGTGTGTAGATTGATGAGGAAAAACAACAGTTTAATCCATTTTAGAATAAGGCTGTAAGGGAAAAAAATCAAGGAGTCTGAATACTTCCCAACTGCACTGTATATCCCTTCTGCTCAGATGAGAAAATGCAGATTATCCATCCAGATGAGTGGCTACCACCTTCCCCGTTCTTGGCTGTGGTTGGAACAATGACAGTGTTAATAGGACTGACAACATTACTACTGATGGTCAAAAGGTGACAGCAATATCACAGCTCAAGTGTAAATACAACAATTCTCCATTCTCTCCTACTAAAATGAAATGGTGCAGTTATTGTTGTGTTTTATTAAAACGAAGACATGTTTTTTTTTAAACTCACCACCTTAGAACCTCATTTGTCATATGATTCACCTACCAAAAGGTACATTTCAATAGGTGGTGCAGGTCTCCACCTGACATTTTCAGAGTTGCTCCTCTGTCCTGACCAACTGTGTTTTTCTTTGTTGTCTTTATGCAGGGACCGGCGGCTGCTGATCCACAGAGGAATACACAAGCCCCTCTAGGAAAATGCTCGATTCACCTATCCTCTCCTTTCACCAGGATGCACGCACACAGAACCTTCTGTCCTCATCCATTTTGGATAGTGTGTCTGGGAGGTGCATAGGAGTGTCTGGGAGGTGCATAGGAGTGTCTGGGAGGTGCATAAGTGTCTGGGAGGTGCATAAGTGTCTGGGAGGTGCATAAGTGTGTCTGGGAGGTGCATAGGAGTGTCTGGGAGGTGCATAGGAGTGTCTGGGAGGAGCATAGGAGTGTCTGGGAGGAGCATAGGAGTGTCTGGGAGGTGCATAGGAGTGTCTGGCAGGTGCATAGGAGTGTCGTTGGCAACCTCATCTGACTACAGAAAATCACTCAAGCTTTGTCATTCAAGTTAAGTTTAGTGATAAAAATGACTTGTGGTACTACAGTATTTGGGTAAACTGTCATTAGTATGAAGTTATATCGTTTTGGCTGGGATTCAACTCGTTCAGTATTCAAAACAGGTACTATAGGTTGTGTTTGGGATGGCTCTCTATTTCTCTCTGTACCTATAGGGCAGGAAATGTCGACTTTGCGAGGATTTCAAAGTCCTACTTGAGTTGTTAGTTAGTGCTTATTGTATGCAAACCTTTGGAGTATGTGCATAAATCCTAATGTGTGGCCGATCTGATAAGACCGGGTATATGTAACTGAGATTAGGTCATATCATAAAGAGTGTGTTTTTGTCCAGCCAAATACAAATATGAGAAACATTTGGATGATGCATCTAATTCCACATCTATCTCAGTAGTTTCATTGCATATTGTCCAGAACAGTCATGATTGTAAAGAAGATGGGATAATACATGATGACAATTTAAAGGCCAGCTGGCTCTTGTCTGCCTCGTTGATCCTTATGCCACATGTAAGTAAAGTAAGCCTTGTCGGAGCCTGTTTCTATAGTGGGAGGCATCTTGGTCTACAAGTACATATACACCCTATGGACGCAGGTTGACATTTGTCATGAGTCTTGCCCTGGAGGCAGAACTGAGCGGTTTCTACTAGATGGGCCAGCTGCCAAGTGAAAATTGGCTATCTCATAAAAATCTATAAAAAACAAGAATGGGCTTTTTTGATCTTAATTTAAGGTTAAGCATTAGGGTTAGCAGTGTGGGTGAGGTTGGGTTTAAAATCTGATTTTATGACTGTGGCTGTGCCAGCTAGTGACCAATAAATGCCAACCTGCCTATGGACAGGACACAGTGCTGAGTGCAAAGCAGAGAGGCATTTCATAACTTGACTGGGGATCAAAACCCTAATCTCCCAATCTTAGGGCAGACACTAACCACAAGGCCACTGAATTGTTTGATGAGTTGGTTGGTATCGCACATGTGCCAATAGTATTTTATGTACGAGTTCGATGATGGTTCTTGTACCAACAAAAAGGTCCCACCCATCACAACTGATTGCTCAATAGTTCATAGCAATACTCTAATGCCTTACATAGTGATGATTGATGACTATTATTTGGGCAAAGCAACATACTTTTGTATATAGTGGGGCAAAAAAGTATTTAGTCAGCCACCAATTGTGCAAGTTCTCCCACTTAAAAAGATGAGAGGCCTGTAACTGTCATCATAGGTACACTTCAACTATGACAGACAAAATTAGAAAAAAAATCCAGAAAATCACATTGTAGGATTTGTAATTAATTTATTTGCAAATTATGGTGGAAAATAAGTATTTGGTCTCCTACAAACAAGAAAGATTTCTGGCTCTCACAGACCTGCAACTTCTTCTTTAAGAGGCTCCTCTGTCCTCCACTCGTTACCTGTATTAATGGCACCTGTTTGAACTTGTTATCAGTATAAAAGACACCTGTCCACAACCTCAAACAGTCACACTCCAAACTCCACTATGCCCAAGACCAAAGAGCAGTCAAAGGACACCAGAAACAAAATTGTAGACCTGCACCAGGCTGGGAAGACTGAATCTGCAATAGGTAAGCAGCTTGGTTTGAAGAAATCAACTGTGGGAGCAATTATTAGGAAATGGAAGACATACAAGACCACTGATAATCTCCCTCGATCTGGGGCTCCACGCAAGATCTTGGGGTCAAAATGATCACAGGAACGGTGAGCAAAAATCCCAGAACCACACGGGGGGACCTAGTGAATGACCTGCAGAGAGCTGGGACCAAAGTAACAAAGCCTACCATCAGTAACACACTACACCGCCAGGGACTCAAATCCTTCAGTGCCAGACGTGTCCCCCTGCTTAAGCCAGTACATGTCCAGGCCCGTCTGAAGTTTGTTGGAGAGCATTTGGATGATCCAGAAGAAGATTGGGAGAATGTTATATGGTCAGATGAAACCAAAATATAACTTTTTGGTAAAAACTCAACTCGTCGTGTTTGGAGAACAAAGAATGCTGAGTTGCATACAAAGAACACCATACCTACTGTGAAGCATGGGGGTGGAAACATCATGCTTTGGGGCTGTTTTTCTGCAAAGGGACCAGGACGACTGATCCGTGTAAAGGAAAGAATGAATGGGGCCATGTATCGTGAGATTTTGAGTGAAAACCTCCTTCCATCAGCAAGGGCATTGAAGATTAAACGTGGCTGGGTCTTTCAGCATGACAATGATCCCAAACACACCGCCCGGGCAATGAAGGAGTGGCTTCGTAAGAAGCATTTCAAGTTCCTGGAGTGGCCTGGCCAGTCTCCAGATCTCAACCCCATAGAAAATCTTTGGAGGGAGTTGAAAGTCCGTGTTACCCAGCAACAGCCCCAAAACATCACTGCTCTAGAGGAGATCTGCATAGAGGAATGGGCCAAAATACCAGCAACAGTGTATGAAAACCTTATGAAGACTTACAGAAAACGTTTGACCTCTGTCATTGCCAACAAAGGGTATATAACAAAGTATTGAGATAAACTTTTGTTATTGACCAAATACTTATTTTCCACCATAATTTGCAAATAAATTAATTTAAAAAAAAAAAATAAAAAATAAAAAATATATATATATATATATATATATCATTTTGTCTGTCATAGTTGAAGTGTACCTATGATGAAAATTACAGGCCTCTCATCTTTTTAAGTGGGAGAACATGCACAATTGGTGGCTGACTAAATACTTTTTTTGCCCCACTGTATATAGTGTATGTGGACACCCCTTCAAATGAGTGGACTCGGCTATTTCGAGCATACAGCCATGCAACCTCCATAGACAAAAATTGGCAATATAATGGCCTTACTGAAGATCTCAGTGACTTTCAAGATGCCACCTCTCCAACAAGTCAGTTTGTCAAATTTCTGCCCTGCTAGACCTGCCCTGGGCAACTGTAAGTGCTGTTATTGTGAAGTGGAAACATCTAGGAGGAACAACGGCTCAGCCATCAAGTGGTAGGCCACACAAGTTCACAGAACGGGACCGCCGAGTGCTGAAGCGCATTGCGCGTAAAAATCGTCTGTCCTCAGGTTGCAACACGGCTGAGTTCCGAACTGCCTTTGGAAGCAATGTCAGCACAATAACTGTTCATCAGGAGATTCATTAAATGGGTTTCCATGGCTGAGCAGCCGCACACAAGCCAAAGATTACTATGCGCAATGCCAAGCGTCGGCTGAAGTGATGTAAAGCTCGCCACCATTGGACTCAAATGGAGTGACAAATCACACGTCACCATATGACAGTCCAACAGACGAATATGGGTTTGGCAGATGCCAGGATAACTACCTCCCCAAATGCATAGAGACAACTTTAAAGTTTGGTGGAGGAGGAACAATGGTCTGGGGCTGTTTTTCATGGCTCGGGCTAGGCCCCTTAGTTCCAGTGAAGGGAAACCTTAACGTTACAGCATACAATGACATTCTAGACGATTCTGTGCTTCCAACAAGTTTGGGGAAGGCCCTTTCCTGTTTCAGCATGACAATGCCCCCGTGCACAAAGTGAGGTCCATACAGAAATGGTTTGTCGAGATCAGTGTGGAATAACTTGATTGGCCTGCACAGAGCCCTGACCTCAACCCCATCGAACACCTTTTGGATGAATTGGAACGTCGACTGTGAGCCAGGCCTAATTGCCCAACATCAGTGCCCTACCTCACTAATGCTCTTGTGGCTGAATGGAAGCAAGTCCCTAAAGCAATGTTTCAAAATCTAGTGGAACCCCTTTTACCAAAAGAGTGGAGGCTGTTTTCGCAGGGGGGACCAACTCCATATTAATGCCCACAATTTTGGAATGAAATGTTCGATGAGCAGGTGTATGCACAAGTTTCAATTGATAGATAAGCAGTCACAGTATGCACTTTTCTCTGTTGATGTGTTTGTTTGTCTTGGCAACCCCTTTGATCGATGCCTGACTTGGCATCTGGGCTCCACGGTGTCTGATGGTTTAAGTGATACTGGATCAAGATGACTCAAGCTCTGTCAAAGCATTTGCTCACAATAGCTGACCCCTACACAGATACTCTAACCATAACATGATGACCATGACTTGTGACAAACAGCCCATGACAACAAGCTACGTATTGGGATGCATCCATGTGTGATCAACAGAACATAACATGCCTGGGCAATAGGTAATATCGTAGATTATGCCAATTTCATGAAGCCTCTCAGAGTACGAGTGCTGATCTCGGATACGTTTTTTCTTTTAAATCATAATGAATAAGAGGGAAGACCTGATCCGAGATCAGCGCTCCTACTCTATGAATATGTGCCCCAGACACCAAGAAACGTTTTTGATTTTGTCCCGTATTCATAAAGTGTCGGAGAGTGGGAGTGCTGATCTAGGGTCAGTTTTGCCTTAATCGTAATGAATAAGAGGGAAAAACTGATCCTAGATCAGCACTCCTACTCTGAGATGCTTTGTGCAATGGTATTTTTACATATCTGTCCATCTTCTACACAGGAAGAGATTGTTGTTCTTTATGATAAATATCCCCCAACGCCTCTAGGTGTCAGTCTTGCTTCACACACTCTCTTACTGCACACTATGAGTATCATTAAGGTACCATCAATAGGCATACTACAGTAGCTGCATTGTTGATGTTGATGCTTAGTGGAATTGCCATACAGTCTATGTTAACTCCTTTTTCTATGTTCTGGTTTCCACAAATCCCTTTGATGCATGGGGAAGCTCTGTCATGAGCCATGCTTACCTAGATCATAGCGTCATAGAGAATGTATGTCCTCCTTGAGTGCCATGCCTGCTTTGTATGCAGTATCACCCTGTGTGTGCTGTGTCCTCATCACATTTCTCTGGTTACATCCCGATCCTCTCTAAAGGGTATAAGGGGGTGTTTATCTGCCAGGGTCTATGGCTCGTGAGTTGAAACGGATTTAGATTTAAAGCCACAGTCATGTGATGTTTTGCCGTCATTTCAATTATATACTGTACCCCATCATTTTGAAACATATGACTCATGGATGGATTATACATTACATGGCCAAAAGTATGTAGACACACCTTCAAAATAGTGGATTCGGCTATTTCAGCCACACCCGTTGCTGATGGGTATATAAAATCGAGTGCACAGCAATGCAATCTCCATAGACAAACATTGGCAGTAGAATGGCCCGCACTGAAGAGCTCAGTGACTTTCAATGTGGCACTGTCTTAGGATGCTACCTTTCCAACAAGTTTTTGCCCTGCGAGTGCTGCCCCGGGTCAACTGTAAGTGCTGTTATTGTGAAGTGGAAACGTCTAGGAGCAACAGCGGCTCAGCCGCAAAGTGGTAGGCCACGAAAGCTCACAAAAACGGGACCGCCAAATGCTGAAGCATGTAGCATCAGCACAGTTGCAACACTCACTACCGAGTTCCAAACTGCCCCTGGAAGCAACATCTGCACAAGAACTGTTCGTGGGGAGCTTCATGAAATGGGTTTCCATGGCCGAGCAGCCGCACACAAGCCTAAATCACCATGTACAATGCCAACCATTGGCTGGAGTGGTGTAAAGCTCAGACTTCTGGCAATGTAGAAATGACATAAACATACTATGAAAGGTAGCGTCTTGCATTATTACTCAACTGACACCAAATAGAGAGAGAATGATAGTGGTGTTGTCTTATATGGTGTCATTGTGCTTTTTGACACTGACATATTTAAGATTAACTTTAACTAGTTGTCCCTAGTTTTCTGTCATACAACAATCATTTTATCTATTGACGGGTAGCATCTTGGGTTGTGACTGAACTGATATGACACCATAGGCATGTAATGACAGTGGATATGTTTGTGTCGTATGTGGTTAGTCATTGTATTTTATGACACTGACGGATTTGAGTTGAAGGTTAACTAGTTGTCCCTAGCTTTCTATCAACTACAGTCGTTCAGCTACATGACATCTCTGCACCGCATCCTTACTTTAGCTGCGGTGTCAGGATGGTGTAGACTAGACTACATGGCATTTCAAAACAATAACGTCAACCAGCGGAAATCACATGAGACGCCTTATAATTGTTTTGATTCAGTCTAAGCCATGTCGTCAGTATCTAGCTGGGGCTCATTGTCTTATTTCACGGAGCCATTCGGGGACCAATTGTCATAGTTGGTAGAGTGGTGACAACATGGTGTGTTATCTAGCTTGTAATAAACTGTCTGTGTGTGTGTGTGTGTGTGTGTGTACGTGTGTCTTTATGCTGCATTCATTCTATATTCATTGCACAGCCAAATGGTAAAGTGAACTACCAACTGTGCTTAAGGCCAAGCCATTTAACTTATATGCAAAAGAGAATCTCCTGCTGAAAATAACACATTTCAATTCATTAGAATACCTTGCCTCATCTGAAAAGGTAGCATAGTTCTACCATAAAAGGCCACATTATTCTTGTCAGTCTCCCTTGCTACACATGCTGCTAAAAAGGAATAAAAAAATAATAAAACAGAGAACCGTACAATCCTACAGCCCCTGTGGACATTATTTTTAATAATGGTGCAAAGGCGAGTCTATTTAAACACTATCTCTGTGACCTCTCTCTGTGCCTCGACTCTATGGGGACCCAACGGATTAACCACTTGCTTCTGAGGTAAGCCGACTCATAATAAATGTAGCTCACGCTTTCAAATGCCCATAATGTGGCATTAGTATTGAAATGAGCTACACCTTTGTGTGCGAGGGTGGTTCCGGGTCTAGGTAGACACACATGGAATCGTGCCTGAGGGAGGTGGAACACACAGAGGCTCCAATAGCTTGTCTACTGTATCTACAAAGTCAATATGGTTAACATCACTTACATGTAGAGAGAGAGAGAGGGGTGAGACGAGGAGGCAATTGGTTGAATGCTCATGTCTCCGCTTGCCACACACTAGTCACATACTTGCTAAAAACATACAAATGTGCATGATTATGTTCCAGATCAACGAGAAAAGCGGTAGGCATGTAATTTAGAAGGATGAACTAACGGTTTAGGCTAGCATGTATTCTGTTCAAATGTCTATCAACCCTAAAGCATATGCATGGCTCTTTCAAATGTCGTTGCCTTACTCTCCCATCCATTCACATTTCTGAAGAGAGCAATTTATTTATTCAATATATTCAACCTTTATTTATCCAGATTAGTCATCAAGTAAGTAGCGCATGGGAAGCTAAATACCAAAGCAAGGTGATGCTATGATATCTAAGGAAACAGTCACAGGAAACAACCATCTTTGACTCAACACCTGAACATTCTGTACTGTGCATGATTGTCAACATATATTTGATTACATGTAGACTCACAGTGAATGGGATCATCTATGGTTGTTGTGTCATATAAGGATTTAGAAAAAAAAGGTCCCTTACCTCTTAGTTTTGACCAGGAGACCTTGTCTGGTTCCCAGCCGGCGATTTAGGTTCGGGTCCTGCTTTAGCGATCCTGGTCACGGCACCAAGAAATGTTGTGGAAAAAACACTCAGAAGGCAGTCCAATCTCAATATACAAAAGCTTCATTACGAGCATGCATTCAAGGGAATACCAATTTGTCTCGCTCTTTGTTATTGTTATACAGACCGGGAATGGGTGGGGTGTTTCACATGCCCTTCGAATGAGTCCGGTATTTATGCCCATCACCACAGATAGTAGGCCTAGAGAAAGACTAATCATACCAAGGACATGTCCACTCCCCCACACATCCTGGGATAAGAGGGACAATGAAAGATTGCCACACAGAAAGCCAGAACAGGTCAGCTCAGAAACAGCTACAAAACAAAACAAACACATCAAGGAAAAGAGCAACCCCACAGACAAGACGAGGAACAGGATGACCCGCACCCCCCCCCCCCCCCAGTTCATACAAGACAAAAAATCATATTTCCTCCTCCATACACTCTCTCTCTGATGCCTGTAGCATAATCTGCCCAGCGACCTCTCCTCTCAGATAGAAAAACATACCAATCACAGGTGGCGCACATCATTTTAAAATGACCTTATGACAGTAATGGGGTAGCAAATGCAATTCTGCATAACCACAGCTCCTCTTGAAAACAAGACAAACACTCTGTGATCCAGTTTACCTTACTAGTCCATGTTTGGAGAGTATCTTCACCATAGAGATGACATTTTTATGAATTACAGGATCTCTGTGATCGTCACCCTCTGCAATCCATTAACTATCATTTCACTGGTGGGTACTCGTCTCTGTCTTTATATAGTGCTTTTCCAAATGGTATGGGAGAAACTTCACCTACCATCAATGTGTAGCACCCACCTAGACTCACAAAGTTAGATATCTTTGAGATTCTGACATGCTACTGGTCAAAGCCATGGCTAAATCATGCAATGGCTCATTTAAAAAAAAAAAAATCAGCATTTGCATTCAAAAAAAGAAGGTCAAACTTCAAGTGATTCACTTCCATAGAGATGGAAGAGAGAGAGAGTGCCTCCTAAGTGTCCAACTATCCATCTCTATGTTCACGTCACACGTTCAAACCCTATATCCACCCCTTATAATGAGTCTGTGATGTCAGACGTTTTATTAGCTCCAACACAGTTAATCTGATTCCTTTTTATGTTTCAGATAAATACCCAAAGTTTACAGGATCATGAAGTGCTCTAAGTCTGTTGTTAAGTTCCTATACAACCATTGCAGAGATTGCAGGTGAGTTCACAGCATCGTGAATCCCACAAGTGTGCCCTCAAGTTCTTAGGACCTTGAAGCACATATCTGATGGTGTGAAATAGGATAAAGAAGAATGAGGAATAGCATTGGTGGATTTGCTTTCTTTCTAGTTGTTACAGTATATGTATGTAAGCATACGCTTTACAGTTGGGATTATAGAGCCTACTTTCAGATCAAGTCGATATTGAAAGTATTACAAACAAAGACTGTGATTGATGACGCAGGGATGAGAGGGAAGAGATTAAATAAACTATGAAACAGTACAATTAGTCATCCCCCCCCTCCCCCCACACACAGTAATACATCACCATGGTAATATGAAAATAACAGATTAATTATCATGTATTTACGAGCGATAAGAAAATTGAGTTGTTGACTTTGAATGTTATCAAATCAATTGAATAACTTCAGAACTGTTCATCCACCATGTCAAATCGGTAAGCTATGAATAGAAATACATTATCACAGCAGAAATCACTCGTTTACAATGAGTGGCACAATTCTAGAATTTCCATCAACTACAGTTGAAGTCAGAAGTTTCCATACAGTAAGTTGACTGTGCATTTAAACAGCCTGGAAAATTCCAGATAATGATGTCATGGCTTTAGAACATTCTGATAGGCTAATTGACATCATTTGAATCAATTGGAGGTTTACCTGTGGATGTATTTCAAGGCCTAGACAGCCAAGACCTAAGAAAAACAATTGTAGACCTCTACAAGTCTGGTTCATCCTTGGGAGCAATTTCCAAACACCTGAAGGTACCACGTTCACCTGTACAAACAATAGTACGCAAGTATAAACACCATGGGCCCATGCAGCCGTCATACCTTCTCAGGAAGGAGACGCCTTTCTGTCTCCTAGAGATGAACGTACTTTGGTGCGAAAAGTGCAAATCAATCCCAGAACAACAGCAAAGGACCCTGTGAAGATGCTGAAGGAAACAGGTACAAAAGTATCTATATCCACAGTAAAACGAGTCCTATATCGACATAACCGGAAAGGCCGCTCAGCAAGGAAGAAGACACTGCTCCAAAACCGCCATAAAAAAAGCCAGACTTTTTGGAGAAATGTCCTCTGGTCTGATGAAACAAAAATAGAACTGTTTGGCCATAATGACCATCGTTATGTTTGGAGGAAAAAGGGGGAGGCTTGCAAGTCGAAGAACACCATCCCAACCGTGAAGCACGGCGGTGGCAGCATCATGTGGGGGTGCTTTGCTGCAATAGGGACTGGTGCACTTTACAAAATAGATGGCATCATGAAGATGGAAAATTATGTGGAAAGTGTGTGCGAGCATGGAGGCCTACAAACCTGACATAGTTACACCAGCTCTGTCAGGAGGAATGGGCCAAAATTCACCCAATTTATTGTGGGAAGCCTGTGGAAGGCTACCCGAAACGTTTGGCCTGAGTTAAACAATTTAAAGGCAATGCTACCAAATACTAATTGAGTGTATGTAAACTTCTGACCCACTGGGAATGTGATGAAAGTAATAAAATATGAAATAAATCACTTATTCTGACATTTCACATTCTTAAAATAAAGTGGTGACCCTAACCAACCTAAGACAGAGATTTTTTTACTAGGATTAACTGTCAGGAATTGTGAAAAAACTGAGTTTAAATGTATTTGGCTAAGGTGTATGTAAACGTCCGACATCAACTGTTTAAGTAGATGAAATGTGCATGAACAGCACTCATGTGACAAGCCGATCAAGGCCTATCACAGCCCTACAGTTCCTGTTTAGTCATTATTGCACTTAGGGCTGGATTCAATCCGTAGCGCCAAAGATCAGCGTTGAAATTTAAAGGTAATTTGCGATTGAGCCGACTACTGCGAATGCAGTCTCCGCTAACGTGGAAACATTGTCTTTAAATGTAAATCAGGCTATAGCGCTGATCTATGGCACCTCAAGTTGAATCCAGCCCTTGGTAGTTCTGCAACCCATTCAAACCTGAATAGATAAGTGAAATAGATAGAGAAAGTTCTGTAGAATTGACTTGTTTGCTCCACCAGGCATTGAATGGATTCAATTTGGGAAGAGAAGCAAATTACACAACAGCATGTATCTTAGTGGCACAAATGCTAATTCAGTTTATCGCTGGTGTAACAAAAGATGTTGGCTGCTTTGCATCTTTAAAATGTCTGTTGTGTTCCCATTCCCCTCCTGTGTACGGGAAAGAGCAGTAGGACACTGATTAGAAGAAATCTTTTTGGTAAAGCTACAGAATAACCATTGAGGTCAGTGTTACGTCCCAAATGGCACCCTATTCCCTATTTAGTGCACTACTTTTGACCAGGGCCCATAAGGAGTAGAGTGCAATTTGGGATGCATTCCAGGTCAAAGATCAAGTAGAGAAATTCAGTAGATCATTATAATCTATAGGAGATTAACAAGAAGGGCACCAAAGGGTAAATCCCCCACTAAAAGAACAATTAAAATGTCTATTGAATGAATTCCAATGAGGTTATTTTTTTATTTTATTTTTTTATTTAACCTTTATTTAACCAGGCAAGTCAGTTAAGAACAAATTCTTATTTTCAATGACGGCCTGGGAACAGTGGGTTAACTGCCTGTTCAGGGGCAGAACGACAGATTTGTACCTTGTCAGCTCGGGGGTTTGAACTCACAACCTTCCGGTTACTAGTCCAACACTCTAACCACTAGGCTACCCTGCCGCCCCATGATAACCTCAAAGCGGTGATATGGTTTTACTGTTGCATATATTTTTTTCTGAGCAGACCTGGGCTTCAACTACTTCAAAGATCGATTGCCTGTTTGAGTTTGCATGGTTCAATCCAAAAATAGAAAAGTCCCACAATTGCAAACCAGCCAAACTGGCCCTCCAGGCTAACTCAAGCAAACGCTGAAAGTATTTGAAAATGTTTGTAATATTTGTAAGTATTCAAACCCAGGTCTGTTTCTGATTCATTTACTCCATCCAATGTTGAACAAATATGTTCTTCGTAAAGTTAGTCATAAATCCCACAGTGCTCAAGCTGAGGTTTAACACTCCAAAATGTTTAAAGTTATCTTTACTGTGCTAACGTTTCTTTCTAGGTACTGTGTGTGTGTGTCGCACCTCACTTTATTAAATCCCACCTGACAATACATTAGTCTCCGGCTCAAACGTGAGCTAAGTAGGTCCTCCGCCGCTGTGGGTAAGAGGTGCACTGTGGATATTGGGTTAGACCGCGTCCGTCTCCAACACCTGCATCAGACAGGCGGGCATTAGCTCACAATGCCCGCTGCGCTACCTGTCCGCACAGATGAGTACCTCGTGGTTCCGACACCAAATGCCATTTTCCTCGCTACATTTCCAGAGCCCCTGCCGTTCCTGCACGCCGGCGTGCCAATTTAGTCGTCAACCTGTGACATTTAGAAGATTTTCCAGCAACCTGGCTTGCCCGCCCACCTTTAACCACACGGGCGAAAGGGACGGGAGGGAGGTGGGGATCGATCCTGGTGTTATAAAAAAAATCGACTCCCTGGAAGTGAATAGTGACACAGAAGAGGCTCCTATTTGTTCCTAATGGCCGCTCTGGATTGTTAGTGTGAGGCAGGCCGCTAGGGAGAAGATTAGGGCATCCCGGAGACCGGGATGGGGAAAGGTTGGGTCATGGCCCCAATGAGCAGCGTGTTTGATTGCTGTTATACCCCTGAAAGGGGGGGGGGGGGGGGGGGGGGGGGGTATATGAGAAACGATTCACACTGACACGTAGCATCAGTGACTCTTCAGTCAGTTGTCATTAAGAATTGCATAAAAGCCTCATTCACATGTGTATTCCTACTGCATTACTAATCAAGCTCCGTACAAACATCAATGTAGCACACAGATGATCATATTATCACATTCACATGAAGTATTAGAATATTATTTACGATTCTGTATTAATATCAGTGATGTAGTGGTAAAAAAAAAATGTGGGTAATGGGTCAACCTCAAACTTCAGTGGTCGATTGGAGTAAGATGAACAACCGTCGATAAATGAAAACGTATTACGTAGAACTGTATTGTTTGCATTTTAACGTAGGCCTATAGGGAAGATAGGCGATGGGGAGATGTTGATATTGAAACACGTCTTCTTTTTAAGTTCCTAACTTGTTTGAGAAGATTAGTACAGATTTTCTCAGGGGACCCCGAACTCAGGTTTGGGAACCACTGTACTAAACTCTCTTTCTGCTCCTCTTCCTCCTGCATGAATTGAAGACTGTCTCAGCCTCACCAATGAGTGCCACATCACGGTCTGTCACAGTAGCCCACTCGCTGTAAAGCAAAGTTATTATTATTATTATTTAAATTAGAGCAAATTACAGGAGGTCCGGACCTTGGTGTCCTCATATGTAACAAATAATAATAATATGATTGTCACTTACACCAGATAGGTATAGTGAAATACAGTATGTTGTTTAACAATAGTAGTATGGCACCCCTAGAGCAAATTAGAGTTAAGGGCCTAGCTCAAGGGCACATCGTCAGATTTGTCCACCTTGGGAATTTGAACCAGCAACCTTTCAGTTACTGGCCTAACACTTTAAACGCTATGCTACTTGCTGTCTAAATGTAGTTACAACCCTGACAGGGTCTGCACCAAAGACTCCTAAAGCACAATCTTTAAACACACTGACCATTTACAAACATATACTATTCTCCAAAATCACAACATGCCTGTTATGTCCGTATATGCCTCCTTGATATATACAGTAGGGACTTTGAAAGAGATTCAGAGAGACCTCTTGCTGTGTTCGACTTCCTCTCTCATTCCCTCGCTCTCATTTTCTCTCTCACTCTCTCGCTCTGGTTTGTGCTCTTTGGTAAACATGAAGTGAAGCCTCAGATCCATTCCTCATCACGTCTTCCCTCTGACTTCCTTGTTGAGTGTTTATTGTTTCTGAGTGATTGTGCCTGGACGAGTGGGGGTGGATGAGTTTGCTGTGTGTGCGTGCGTGCGTGCGTATTTGTGCGTCCGTCTCTAGATCTAAAACTCATTTCTATGGAAATGATCCAAACTGCTTAAGAGAGACAAAAAGTCGGAATTGTCTGCCATTAGGCAGGGATGGTAGCTTAAGTCGGTGTAGTGTTCAGCATCAGTCAGTCCCTGTGTTGAGCATACGTACACACACACACACACACACACACACACACACACACACACACACACACACACACACACACACACACACACACACACACACACACACACATACACACCCTCTCAGGAAGATTTCAAGAGCTTACCACATGCATGCAGTGTGCTCCCATCTGAGACCCCTGTGTACGGTTACATTTTTTTGCCATGATGCATTTGGCCATAGGACAGTGGGTGAAACACAAGACCAGAGTGAAGGGCGATGCTTCTCGATGACCCAGGTATGACAAACGGCTTTGGGGAAGAGGTGCCGCTCACGGGGGAATTAGGTGCCAAAGTAATTGAGGGGACTGAAAGAAATTTTCCTCTTGGCTAATGGGGCGAAAAGCCCCTCGTCCATTTTTCTCGGTCATATATCGAAACCAAATACTATGGTGTCTGTTCCTAGCAATGATTCAAACCAGCCGCGACTCTAGTGCAACATCTTTCCCCAACCCTACTACTAGAGCCATTTCAGAAAAGACTCATGTGTACTATTTGTGTTGATGACTTGGCAATGAAGCCTAGCAATTTGCAGTGTTCCTCTGTGCTAATTTGTCATTGGAGAGGCAACAAAATAGAAATTCTAAATTCTCCATTGTAGCCTGTGGGGAGGCTGGTGTAAACAAACACAAAATCAACTTCCCCTTTTCAGAGAAGAAATGCATCCAAATATTTACAGAAATCAGATGTAAAGTAAAGCTGTAGTATAACTTCAGTTTCTTAAGAAGCGTAGCTTATACATCCGACATTTGCTTTCCTCTTTAGCACTTACTTGCATTCAACATGAACATACAAAACGCACACGCGCACAAAAGAACAGGTTGTCTTTGTGAGTGCGACCCTCATTTCACATCGTCTGTGTCTGTGACTGACTTCACACAAAACAGGGGAAAGTGCAATCTCGCCTGCAGTGGCATTCATACACACTCCTGCATTCAGGCCGTTTGATCTTCAGGTTTAAGCTGAATAAACGACCCGACAACCACTGAAGTCAAACCTCACACATTCAATATGAAATACTCCTCATCAGTCATCCGATATTGCAATCCAAGACAACTCCATTGTCCCTTGTGTGCCGGCCCAACCCCCGACATCACTTTTAAACAACACTATGCAAAAGGTCTTACTGTCAATTGCAATGTTATTTGTCACATGCACCGAATACAACAGGTGTAGACCTTAACGTGAAATGCTTACTTCACAAGCAGAGTGAGAAAATTAAATGCTTACGAACAGTGCAGAGCGAGAAAATATTTTCGAAATAAACTAAAGTAAAAAAGAAAGAAAGTAAGAATAAAATAACCATAACGAGGCTGTGTACAGGGGGTACCGGTACCGAGTCAATGTGCGGGGGTACGCGCCAGTGGGGGTAATGGAGGTCATACGTACATGTAGGTAAGGGTAAAGTGACTATGCATTGACAATAAACAGTGAGTAGCAGCAGGGTAAAAAAAAGGGGGTCAATGCAAATAGTCAGGGTAGCCATTTGATTAACTGTTCAGCAGTCTTCTTATGGCTTAGGGGGTAGAAGCTGTTAAAGAGCCTTCTTTGACCTAGAATTCAGCCTCTCCACATCGCCTATTCTGTCACACCTCTGTGAAGCAGTAGGTGATGTTGTGATGATATTCAAGACAGGGCTATGCATGCAAAGATTGACAGATATTTATATTGTTATTTTCAAAACTCAAATGACAATACATTTATACACAATTGACTAAAATGTCATTAATTCTTGCATCATTGCCAGCAGCATACCACTGCTGGCTTTCTTCTGAAGCTAAGCAGGGTTGGTCCTGGTCAGTTCCTGGATGGGAGACCAGATGCTGCTGGAAGTGGTGTTGGAGGGCCAGTAGGAAGGCACTCTTTCCTCTGGTCTAAAAAAATGTCCCAATGCCCCATGGCAGTGATTGGGGACACTGTCCTGTGTAGGGTGCTGTCTTTCAGATGGGACGTTAAACAGGTGTACTGACTCTGAGGTCATTAAAGAGCCCATGGCACTTATCGCGAGAGTGGCAAAATTCCTAATCTGGCCCTCAAACCATCAGTCACCTAATAATCCCCAGTTTACAATTGGCTCATTCATCCCCCTCTCTCCTGTAACTATTCCCCAGGTCGTTGTTGCAAATGAGAATGTGTTCTCAGTCAACTTACCTGGTGTGGCAGTTGTACAATACTGCTAAGGCGTAAAGGTTCGACCCTTTCTTGCAATTTTGGCCTGAAATGACATACCCGAAGCAAGGATAGGCATATTCTTGGTACCATTTTTTATTTTTAACCTTTATTTAACTAGGCAAGTCAGTTAAGAACAAATTCTTATTTTCAATGACGGCCTAGGAACAGTGGAACTAGGTTAACTGCCTGTTCAGGGGCAGAATGGCAGATTTGTACCTTGTCAGCTTGGAGGTTTGAACTTGCAACCTTCCGGTTACTAGTCCAACGATCTAATTAGCCACTAGGCTACCCTGCCGCCCCAATTTGAAGAAAAAAAAACATTTGAAAGGAATCACTTTGAAGTTTGTGGAAATGTGAAAGGAATTTAGGCTAACCCAATAGATATGGTAAAAATTTATACAAGGAAAGGTAAAAAAACGTTATTTTGTATTTTTTTGTACCATCATCTTTGAAATGGAAGAGAAAGGCCACTAGATGGCAGCAGTGTATGTGCAAAGTTTTAGATTGACCCAATGAACCATTGCATTTCTGTCAAAAATGTTGTATCAAGACTGCCCCAATGTGCCTCATTTGTTTATTAATAACTTTTCATGTTCAAAATTATGCACCCTCAAACAATAGCAATGGTATTCTTTCACTGTAATAGCTACTGTAAATTGGACAGTGCAGTTAAGATTAACAAGAATTTAAGCTTTCTGCCAATATCAGATGTCTATATCCTGGGAAATGTTCTTGTTACTTACAACCTCATGCTAATCGCATTAGCCTACGTTAGCTCAACCGTCCCGTGGAAGGGACACCGATCCCGAAGAAGTTCAATGTGCATCATTAATTAAGGTAGAGACATCGCATCCGCCTACGTTGCGCTTCCACATCTGCGGTGAAAGGTGGCAGAGCTAGAGCGGTGTTTGTCAGTCCATGAGACATCCCAAAAATCAGTCTTCTCACTAAAACTTCTGTAGCGTCCTAAAAACTATGGAAAGAGGACTCTCACGAGCATGGTGATGTTCTCCATTTTGCTCTACGACTCCCACAAGTGTCACGGGACTGGTCTGAGGATAACCGGTAAAACATTTTATGGAAGTATGAAGGTAGTTTTGTGCCTACCCAAAAAAAGTGGTTAAATGTGTAAAAAAATATATATTTCCTAAGCTTTCTTATATCTCCTAGACATAGAACAGACACTTCAAAACATTGTTTCTTATGTGTTATTCAATGCGTTTCTCTGGGCTATAGTAGATATTTGGTTTAATTATTTGTTTTATATATTATTTGATACCTAAAGTGGTCCTAAAATTCTAAATCTAATAGCTAAATTATCCATAGTATGACCATCTTAAAACAGCTTAAAACAAAATACCCCACCCACTTAGGTTGCCTTGTTAAAACCTGTTAATTCTCTTAAATGAAATACCATGACGGTTTTCTCATTTGCTGGGAATGTTGTTTGACATTTCTGATACAACATACTTTGGTTATATCTTTATCAACCTACTACATACCCCTTAATATATATATATATATATATTTCTTATGTGCATGGTGTGCTATTAGCATGCTAACACTCATTAAGACAGATGGGTAGAATAGCAAGAATAGCTAGCCATCGCTAGCATTCAATGGTTGAAGTAGCTTCTGGGTGTAATGGAGTGGTCTGGTAACTATAACATGAATATTTACAGTATATAACAGTGCATTTGGAAAGTATTCAGAACCCTTGACTCTTTCCACATTTTACTACATTACAGCCTTAGTCTAAAATCAATTAAAATTGTTTTTCCCCCTCAATCTACACACAATATCCCATAATGACAAAGAAAAAACAAAAACAGACATTTTTGCTAATGTATTAAAAATAAAAAACAAATAACTTATTTACATAAGTATTCAGACCCTTTGGTATGAGACTCGAAATTGAGCTCAGCTGCAACCTGTTTTCGTCGATCGTCCTACAACTTGATCGGAGTCCACCTGTAGTAAATTCAATTGATTGGACATGATTTGGAAAGGCACACACCTGTCTATATAAGGTCCCACTGAAGATACTGAGTGGCATATTAAGTGTTCCTCTACCTGGGTTTTCACTTATCTTCTTACAAGTCTGAGTTTTAAGACATTTACATTTGGAAAAGACGGAAGACTAATTAATAATAGAGATTTGGGTGAGGGGTGGGAGGGAGAAATGTGGACATGAATAATAATGAAAGTTCATGTCCTGGACCTGGCATGGCTAAGCAGCTAATTATGCTACTTCACCTAGAAGTCATCCATCTTGGCTCTTGCCGACAGAGACACACCATGAATAACCATGTCGAAGCACTACTAAAACACAGGTACTGCTGAGACGGAGGCTGTCCTAATATGGACACCATACAAAACGTACAAATGAGGTAGACTCGCTCCAAGATGGTGAATGCGATGCCTCAGGCCTCAACACTGTCTGGATGGAGAGCTAGCTGAGAAGGACTTTGAATTATTGACATTTGTCTTTCACATCCGCTCAGTGAATGAGAACTTAAATAGTACAACTAGCTCTGTTCTCTATATTCTCTGCGGAACAAGAGGCTATTGAATTTGTGAGAATACTGTAATAAAGACAGATTCGGAATTGGATCTTTTTCTACTCTAACTTTTCCCATGTATTGCATTTGTACAAGCAATTGTATTTTTTGTGTTGTTTCTCAAGGTCACAAGAACACGATGGATTGAGATTGGGTAACGTTGTGGACTCTGAGTAGGGATGAGGCTGGGGTTAGTTTTAGATACTTTATTTGAAAGAGCTTTCATACGGTACGTCTTTGAAAATGCTAATAAGGGTATAGCAGAACCATTATATGCACGCAGCTCACTGAGACTAAGGTATTATAAATACAACATACTGTAATACTCTGTATTTACACAGCTCACAGAGGACAGTAAACAACTTGTTTACAGCAACAAACCAACATACATTTACAGCCACAGTTAAACACACTGGGCAAAAAATGATATGCTCAAAACCAACAGCAGCCTTTTCGATTGATAGAAACCTGGATTTCTCCTTTAGACAAGTTAAAAGCAGAAGTAATCATGAATAATAAATGTAACTATCTACCAATTAAAATTGAAGGCTGTATTCCAAACCAAACTCTTTGGGGTGAGATGTCAAGAGAGGTCAAACTGTATCACTATGGATGCTTACTACCTAATGCAAAGCTCACTTTCTTTACTACCCAATGCAAAGCTCACTTTTCTTTCCAACCGAACTGTTTGCCTTAAAAACTGAGGGCTTAACAGATGCTGTGCCTCCTCGACTGGCAGCTACTTGGCATACAGCGTGCCAGGAAACCCAGCAGATCTCCTATGGTTCGCTGGGGCCTGTATGAGCTCGGTGCACAGCAGGTAATTGAAGGCGCAGCTGGAGAGCGCTAGTCATTCGCCCTCGCCCCGTGCATGGAGAGGTTGTCGACACCGCGGATCTCCAACAAGAGACGAAAGCAGCTGGGGTCTCGGGAGTGCCGGCAATAGGGGGAGAGAGAAAATTAAAGAGGAAAGAGGAGCTCTCAGCAGATCCGGTGACCCATGACACCAGCTTCTTCAACCATTGGGGACGGCATGAAAAACATGCGCCTAAAGAGATTGGAGAGAGAGAGAGACAACAGCGACTGAATCTGCCCATTGGGAGAGAGAGAGGGATGTGAAGGGAGGTAAAGCAAACTATATTACACTGAGAACAGATTGAAATGGAAAGCAGAGCACAGAGGTGGTGCTTCTGAATGAGGGATAAGGGGCTTATGTGATACAACTCCTCATGATAGAGATACTCTCCACGGACACAGGAGAAGATAAGTTAGGTGACGGGAGGAGCATGACCCATTCTCACCCCCACTGCACTTGTACACGTGTACTTCTCTGTAGAGATGGCTTGAGGCCTCTGACTGGTCTCTGCATAAAATGCATACAACCCTTCTGCATTTTATGATGACTTTGTGACGTTTATTGTTGGAAAACGTGTTGACATTGTGCCAGTGCTTAGCTAGCTAGCTACATTACTGAATGAGAGGGAGATGCTAGTTTACTTGCTAGCTTTACCACCCGCCTGTGCTAGTACGTTTAACTAAATAAAATAGTTATTACTTGGAGTCTGAAATGGGCAATTGAATTTGAATGGTTTGAGTATGAATATTTGTCAAATCCATTACAGAAAAGTCAAACTGAAAATGTTTCTCCGGTCATTTTATTTCTCCTGGTTTGACTATGTACTGTAAAGGTTACATTGTAACTACAAAGTAATTCAAATGCCACTTCACATTACAATAAGTTGCTTGCTCATGGGTAAGTACATTGTAATTACAAAGTTGGTTGTTAAATATTCTTTTACATTGTGAGTTCAATTTAACTTAACTTTATGCCTAATGCTCTCCTGTCTGCTAATTTATCCTAGTTAGCCTATTCTCTGCAAAGGTCGGGACATTGAAAAAGGCTCAAGTGTACCATTTGTTCCGCCTGAGCGAGTCTGACCACAATTCAGAGATCACTATGAGTACACACAAATGTTTTTAATGGATCGCGGGAAAAGAGCAGGAATAGGCTTTTAGGCTACAGTCCAAGCTATGTCTTCCAATGGTGCTACTGCTGACGGAATCCAAAGATTTTCCAACGAATAAATGCTACATAGCGCAATGATGTGAATCACACTGCTACTATTTAGATATTTGCGCCTCACAGATTGTGGTTGTTGTGGAAGGCTGTTCACAAATGTATATGTACTTTAATCCAAAAATTGTTGAATTGAAATAGTTGAACCTCTACAAGATCGGTGCCCCCCCCCCCCGGACGGTTGAGCTAACGTGCGCTAATGTGATTAGCATGAGGTTGTAAGTAACAAGAACATTTCCCAGGACATAGACATATCTGGGCAGAAAGCTAAAATTCTTGTTAATCTAACTGCACTGTCCAATTTACAATAGCTATTACAGTGAAGGAATACCAAGCTATTGTTTGAGGAGTGCTCAGTTATAAACTTGAAACTGTATCAATAAACCAATTCGGCATATTTGGGAAGACATGATACAACATTTCAAACAGAAATGCAATGGTTCTTTTGATCAGTCTAAAACGTGGCACATACACTGCTGCCATCTAGTGGCCAAAATCTAAATTGGGCCTAAACTGGAATAACACATTATGGCCTTTCTCTTGCAAATCAACGATGATAAAAATGAAAAGAAAAAATAAATACATGCTTTTTTCTTTGTGTTATCTTTTTATCAGATGGAATGTGTTTTATTCTCCTACATTAATTTCACATTTCCACAAACTTCGAAAGTGTTTCCTTTCAATTGGTATCAATATAATGCATATCCTTGCTTCAGGTCCGTAGCTACAGGCAGATAGATGTCATATTAGGCGAAAATTGGAAAAAAAAGTGTCCGATCTTTGCTACTTATCAATCATTGTTTTTGTGACCAGTGGACATCCAGTGAAAAATGAGCTCTTGCAACAGCTGCCTAATGTGGATTCCAGCCCAAGGAGTGAAAGTTTGAGGGAGTTCCTCCGTAGTATTGTGCTCCATACTGTCAAAAACTTGATTCATTTAAGACACGAGTGGGGCTTTTATTGCTCAATTGAATTCATGCTGATTTAAAAAATAATAATAATAATTGGCCTAATGAACTAATGGACCAACACTCAAATTCACACTTTTGATAGATTTAAACAGATGCAAATTATTGTGATATCAAAGCGTCACAAACAAAAATGTAAATAATAGGCCTATAGCAAATCCAGCATATAGCATATATTTTTCACATTCAAATTTCACTTTTTGGTAGTGCTCAAAGCATGTCATTCCATGAGAGCAGTACCTCCTTTTCAACTCGAAGCAATGAGCCCAAAATTATAAACAACAAAGTAGGCTAATTAATCCCTTCGTTTTTGGGTTATGCTCAGGTTAAACAATTTGTCCCTAATCTATATTTCCAGATTTCCATGTCCTATTCTTGAAGATCAAGGGGTATCACATTAATTGGAATGACTGGAAATGTGACAGAGTTTGGTTTATAATGTAAAGATATAGCCTAATCGTATTATTAGCTGTATTAAAGTAGAAAGCAACGGGATAGAAGAAGCCTACATAACCAACCTACAAAGTAAAATGGCGGCAGGCAGCCTAGCAGTTAAGAGCATTGGGCCAATAAACAAAAGCTCACTGGTTTGAATCCCGAGCTAACTAGGTAAAACATCTGTCAATATTCCATTGAGCAAGGCACTTAACCCTAATTGCGCATGTGACTTGCTCAGGATATGAGCATCTGCTAAATGACATAAATGTCAAATGCAAGATCCAGCTATGTAAACTCTAATATTGATTTAACCTGCAATAGATGTCATTAAAATTGATAATAATCCATTTTGTCTTTCTCTAATGTAAATCAGATTACGTTACTGAGTTTTTGGTAATCCCAAAAATTACGTTACCGATTACAATTTTAGACCGTTAAGTAGTAACTGTAACGGATTACATTTAGAAACTAACCAACCCTGAATGGATGGGGAGAGCTCCCATTTCACTCCCAATAGTCCATAAATGAGACATTGTAAAAGAAATAGTGTTTAATAGTGTCAGCATAATCACTTTGCAGTAGCTTTTCCCCCCTTGTCCTTTTCATTTCCTTCTCTTTTACCGTGTGGATTTTTAACACATTACACATGCAGAGTAAATTACCTTTCAGAAAAGTTTTTTGGGGCAGAAGTTTGAAATTGAAATAAAACCTGGTCCGTCTCGACGGGAAATGCATTTAGTCTTTAATCATACACTCATCTGATAAAGATTGCAGGGAATAATGAATAATCTGACGGTCTGGGTTAGGCAGATGAAGACCATTGGGGATGACGAGCAGGTGAATGGAATAGTGAAGCTGTAGCACAGACTTAAAGATAACATATTCTCTCTCTATGTGCTGCACTTTGAATATATTGGAGAGTAATGTTGGGTAACACTTCCTTTGAAGGTTATTATTTATCTGAAAGTTAGAAGACTGGTGAGGATACTGAGCAGGTGAATGGTATCCCAGTGCTGCTGTAGCACAGGTGTAAAGATGACATATTGGCTGTGTCCCAATCCAAAGGCAATTGCCTGCTGCCCACCAGCCTCCAAAGACACCTACATTAGTAGGTAGCACTTTCCAGTAGGTAACTGCCATTTAAGATGGGATTCGAAGGTAGTTTCACGTGACAACATGTTCGCATTCCACCGAATGTGAAAAACTAGTGCTAGCAATTCTGTTTACAACTACCACAAAATGGAAATATCTGACACAAATAAAAAGTAACAGAATCGATCTCCTCAGTACCTGCTCATGAATTAAGTTGGCACCGACCAGAATTATTATCCTACAGTATAGGGTCCTCCTCTCTCATAATGCTTGGTCTGCAGCACCATCTTTGTGGATATGACAGGTAAGCTTGCATGCATCTCTTTGAGATGGCTTATTTAGCTATTTTACTGACTGTTTAAGAATGATTAATAGCCAGAATAGTGGTGTTTCACTGGGAAGCTAATATTGCATTAGAAATGCTAATGTTTGTATGAGTAGGCTTAGATTGTGATTAATTTATACAACTACCACACCTGTGCATAATATTAAATGACAATGATGTTCAGGATAACAAGGTTTTACATTTGTTGATAACGAATACTGAAAGGTGATATGACGCAAACTAACAACATAAGAAGGCTCAGGCTAGTTCAAATCAAATGTTATTTGTCACATGCACAGAATACAACAGGTATGTAGACCTAACCGTGAAATGCTAACTTACAAGACCTTAACCAACAATGCAGTTAAGAAAAAATAAGAGTTTAGTTCATTTAGAAAATATATTTAAGTTTAAAAAAGCAACAATAAAATAACAATAAAAAAGTCCATATATAGGGGGTACTAGTACCGAGTCAATATGCAGGGGTATAGGTTAGTCAAGGTAATTGAGGTAATATGTACAGTTGAAGTCGGTAGTTTACATACACCTTAGCCAAATACATTTAAACTCAGTTTTTCACAATTCCTGATATTTAATCCTAGTAAAAATTCCCTTCTTATGTCAGTTAGGATCACCACTTTATTTTAAGAATGTGAAATGTCAGAATGATAGTAGAATGATTCATTTCAGCTTTTATTACTTTCGTCACATTCCCAGTGGATCAGAAGTTTACGTACACTCAATTAGTATTTGGTAGCATTGCCTTAAATTGTTTACCTTGGGTCTTGGGCCTTCCACAAGCTTCCCACAATTGTCGGCCTCCTTGCTCGCACATGCTTTTTCAGTTCTGCCCACAATTTTTCTATAGGATTGAGGTCAGGGCTTTGTGATGGCCAATCCAATACCTTTATTTTGTTGTCCTTAAGCCATTTTGCCACAACTTTGGAAGTATGCTTGGGGTCATTGTCCATTTGGATGACCCATTGCAACCAAGCTTTAACTTCCTGACTGATGTCTTGAGATGTTGCTTCAATATATCTACATCATTTCCCTACCCCATGATATCATCTATTTTGTGAAGTGCACCAGTCCCTCCTGCAGCAAAGCCCCCCCACAACATGATGCTGCCACCCCCATGCTTCATGGTTGTGATGGTGTTCTTCGGCTTGCAAGCCTCCCCCTTTTTTCTCCAAACATAACGATGGTCATTATGGCTAAACAGTTATATTCTTGTTTCATCAGACCAGAGGACATTTCTCCAAAAGGTACGATCTTTGTCCCCATGTGCAGTTGCAAACCGTAGTCTGGCTTTTTAATGGTGGTTTTGGAACAGTGGCTTCTTCCTTGCTGAGCGGTCTTTCAGGTTATGTTGAAATAGGACTTGTTTTACTGTTGAAATTGATACGTTTGTACCTGTTTCCTCCAGCATATTCACAAGGTCCTTTGCTGTTGTTCTGGGATTGATTTGCACTTTTCGCACTAAAGTATGTTCATCTCTAGGAGACAGAACGTGTCTCCTTCCTTAGCGGTATGACGGCTGCGTGGTCCCATGGTGTTTATACTTGCGTACTATTGTTTGTACAGATGAACTTGGTACCTTCAGGCGTGTGTAAATTGCTCCCAAGGAAGGTCCAGACTTGTGGAGGTCTACAATTTTCTTTCTGATTTCTTTTGATTTTCCCCATGATGTTAAGCAAAGAGGCACTGAGTTTGAAGGTAGGTCTTGAAATAGATCCACAGGTACACCTCCAATTGACTCAAATTATGTCAATTAGCCTATCAGAAGCCTCTAAAGCCATGACATTGTTTTCTGGAATTTTACAAGCTGTTTAAAGGCACAGCCAACTTAGTGTAAACTTTAACCCCACTGGAATTGTGATCCAATTAATTATAAGTGAAATAATCTGTCTGTAAACAATTGTTGGAAAAATTATTTGTGTCATGCACTGTCACGTTCTGACCTTTATTTCCTTTGTTTTGTATTTATTTAGTATGGTCAGGGCGTGAGTTGGGTGGGCAGTCTATGTTTGATTTTCTATGATTTGGGGATTTCTATGTTTCGGCCTAGTATGGTTCTCAATCAGAGGCAGGTGTCATTAGTTGTCTCTGATTGAGAATCATACTTAGGTAGCCTGGGTTGCACTGTTTGTTGGTGGGTGATTGTCTATGTCAGTGGCTTGTGTCAGCACAGGTCTATTTTGTTAGCTTCACGGTCGTTATTTGTTTATTGTTTTGTATGCAGTGTCAGTATTTTCTTTATTAAAGATTTACCATGGACACTTACCACGCCTCATTTTGGTCTTCCGATCCATCTCGTCTCTCCTCTTCAGATTAAAAGGAGGACGACCGTGACATGCACAAAGTAGTCGTCCTAACCGCCTTGCCAAAAAGATAGTTTGTTGACAATATATTTGTGGAGTGGTTGAAAAACAAGTATTAAAGACTCCAACCTATGTGTATGTAAACTTCTGACTTCAACTGTACATGTAGGTAGGAGTAAAGGGACTATGCAAAGATAATAAACAGCGAGTATCAGCAGCTTTAAAAAAAATGGGGTAATCAATGGCTTGGAGGTAGGGAGCCTTTTGTACCTCGACTTGATGCTCCGGTACTGCTTGCCGTGCAGTAGCAGAGAGAACAATCTATGACTAGGGTGGCTGGAGTCTGACAATTTTTAGGGTCTTCCTCTGACACCACCTGGTATAGAGGTCTGGATGGCAGGAAGCTTGTCCCCAGTGATGTACTGGGCTGTAGGCACTACCTTCTTTAGCACCTTGCAGTCGGATGCCGAGCTGTTGCCATACCAGGCAGTGATGTAACCAGTCCTCTCGATGGTGCAGAACTCTTTGAGGACCCATGCCAAATCTTTTCAGTCTCATGAGGGGGAATAGGTGTTGTCGTGTCCTCTTCACAACTGTCTTGGTGTGTTTGGACTATGATCATTTGTTGGTGATGCTGACACCAAGGAACTTGAAGCTCTTGACCTGCTCCACTACAGTCTCGTCAGTGTGAATGGGGGCGTGCTCGGCCTTGTAGTCCACGATCAGGTCCTTTGCCTTGATCACGTTGAGGGAGAGGTTGTTGTCCTGGCACTACACTGCCAGGTCTCTGACCTCCTCCCTATAGGCCATCTCATCATTAAAGGTGATCAGGCGTACCACTGTTGTGTTGTCGGCAAACTTAATGATGGTGTTAAAGTCGTGAACAGGGAGTATAGCAGGGGACTAAGCACGCACCCCTGAGGTTCCCCCGTGTTGAGGATCAGCATGGCAGATGTGTTGTTGCCTATCCTTACAACCTGGGGGTGGCCGTTCAGGAATTTCAGGATACAGTTTCAGATGGGAGGTGTTTAGTCCCAGGGTCCTTAGCTTAGTGATGAGCTTTGAGGGCACTATGGTGTTGAATGCTGAGCTGTAGTCAATGAACAGCATTCTCACATAGGTTTTCATTTTGTCCAGGTGGGAAAGGGCAGTATGGAGTGCAATAGAGATTGCGTCATCTGTGCATCTGTTGAGGCGGAATGCGAATCGGAGCAATTCTAGGGTTTCTGGGATGATGGTGTTGAGGTGAGCCATGACCAGCCTTTCAAAGCACTTCATGGCTACAGACGTGAGTGCTACAGGTCGGTAGTCAGTTAGGCAGGTTGTTGGGCACATGGACTATGGTGGTCTGCTTGAAACATGTAGGTATTCCAGACTCAGTCAGGGACACTTGCCAGTTGGTCAACGCGTACTCTGAGTACACATTCTGGTAATCTGTCTGTCCGTGCGGCTTTGTGAATTTTGACCTGTTTAAAGGTCTTACTCACAATGGCTATGGAGAGTGTGATCAACAGTCGTCTGGAACAGCTGGTGCTCTAATGCATGCTTCAATGTTGCTTGCCTGGTCTGCTAGGCTCGTGTCACTAGGCAGCTCGCGATTGGGCTTCACTTTGTAGTCCGTAATAGTTTGCAAGCCCTACCACATCCGACGAGCGTCAGAGCCGGTGAAGTAGGATTCAATCTTAGTCCTGTATTGATGCTTTGCCTGTTTGATGGTTTGTCTGAGGGCATAGAGGGATTTCTTGTAAGCGTTCGGGTTATTTTAAGCCTTGAAAGCGGCAGCTCTACTCTTTAGCTCAGTGCATATGTTGCCTGTAATCCATGGTTTCTGGTTGGGATACGTACGTAGGTCACTGTGGGGATGACATCATTGATGCACTTATGTATGAAGCCGGTGACTGATGTGGTATACTCATCAATGCCATCGGATGAATCCCGGAACATATTCCAGTCTGTGCTAGCAAAACAGTCCTTTACCTTAGTAAACCTGTCCACTTCCGTAGTAAGCGAGTCACTGGTACTTCCTGCTTTGGTGTTTGCTTGTATGAAGGAATCAGGAGGATAGAATTATGGTCTGATCTTTCAAATGAAGGGTGAGGATAGCTTTGTATGCATCTCTTTGTGTTGAGTAAAGGTGGTCTAGAGTTTTGTTCTCTGTTTGAACATGAGACTTGCTGGTAGTAATGAGGAAAAAACAGATTTAAGTTTTCCTGCATTAGAGTCACCGGCCACCAGGAGCACCGCCTCTGGATGAGCATTTTCATGTTTGCTTATGGCCTTATACAGCTCGTTGAGTGCGGTCTTAGTGCCAGCATAGATTTGTGGTGGTAAATAGGCAGCTAAGAAAAATATAGATAAACTCTCTCGGTAAGGAGTGTGGTCTACAGCTTATTATGAGGTACTCTACCTCAAGCAAGCAAAACCTTGAGACTTCTTTAATATTACATTTTGCGTATCAGCTGTTATTGACAAATAGACACAGACCATCAGCTCTCGTCTTACCGATGCATGGAAAACCCAGCCAATTATATATTTTCCATATCGTCGTTCAGCCTTACTCTGTGAAACATAAGTCTCGAACGGAGATCATACAGTTTATTCTCCATTGATTGAACGTTGACCAATAGGACGGATGGTAGAGGTGGGTTACACACTCGCCGACTAATTCTCACATGGCACCCGGATCTGCGTCCCCTGTATCGGCGTCTCCACTTCATGCGAATGACGGGGATTTGGGCTTGGTCCGGGAGCAGCATTTAATCCTTCGCTTCCGACCGTTAAAGAAAACAGGTACGTCCAGTTCCAGGTGAGTAATTGTTGTTCTGATATCCAGAAGCTATTTTCGGTCATAAGTGACGGTGGCAGAAACATTATGTACAAAATAAGTTACAAACAATGCGAAAAGACACACAATAGCACAATTGGTTAGAAGCCAATAAACTCTCATTTTAAGCTAAATGCATTGGTAACAAATACTGGCATGTGATAAAGGATAGCATGTCCAATATAATTATATAAATGCATATCAAACAGGAATTCAAATTCAATTAAATGAATAGAGCATTGTAATATTGATGACTTTCTCTCTCCTTGCAGGCGATTAGACAGATGAACAACAGGCACCAGATGCCCAAGCCTCAAAACCAAAAACATGTGGAGACACCAACACTTGTCATTTTGAATAAATATTAACATTTATGTTGGTTTTCCTGTATATGTGCATGAGTCCTTAAGACACAGACTTTTTTCAGAATTTTCCGTGCGCCACAAGTTGTTATGTGATAGCCTCCCCGGAGAAGGATACATGGGATGCTGCTTTCAAAATATACCCTAATGAAGGCAACATTTGAAGGCACCTTGGGATTGGGACACAGACATTGTGTCTATATGAGCTGTACTTAAAATATTTGAGAGTAATGTACATTGTTATTTGTCTGAAAGTAAGAAGACCAATGGTGATGCTGTGCAGGTGAATGGTAGCACTGCTGTACCAACTAATTAAACATAACATTATGAATCTCTATGTGCTGTACTTTAACTATTGGAGAGTACTGTACATTGACATTTATCTGAATGTCAGAAGACCAATGCTACGCAGGTGAATGGTAGTGCTGCTCTACCACATAATTAATTATTTGCTGTATGTAACAGAGTTGGATTGCTAACCTCATTCCTTAGCTTGAAGTATTTTCACCCCCCACTATTGAACTGGTAGCTTTTCGGGGCAGCAGCTGGCTAAAATGTTATTAAGAGGGGTTGTCACTTGTGTTTGCAAGACAGAGGACCGAGATTTCTCCCAGTAAAGGATGTGTTGATGCTCTTTAATTATTTGTTAATTTTCTATTTTCTTTTTTATTTCTTTATTTGTATTTTTTTTTACTTCAGTTCATTTTAGTAAATACTTTCTAACACTTATTTTTCTTTAAAATGAATTGTTGGCTTGTAAGTAAGCATTTTACTGTAAGGTCTTCAGCTGTTGTATTCGCGCATGTGACAAATACAATTTGATTTGACACACACAAACGCACACATCAGGGTTGGGTTCAATTCGAATTGAAGGCAGTGATTTCAGGAAGTAAAATAAAAATAGAATTTAATAATTGAAAACATTTCATTTATTTTCAAATATTTAAGTAAATCACTTCCTGAATTGACTGCCTTCAATTCGAATTGAACCCAACCCTGCTGTTTGTGTGTGAGGGCGCGTGCGCGGGTACATTCCTGCATGCATGTAACCCCCCAAAGGTAACAGGCGGTGAGCGGATATAGTTTGACAAAGAACAATTCTTCTTCTAGCCACGTCTGTCTTTTTGATGGCCCTTACATGAATGGCAGGCGAGGGAAAAGACAACAAACGAGTCTCCCGGAGACGAGAAGATGAAAATATTTTGTTTACCGCTCTCATGATATGATTATCAGTGTGATCTTTCTTTACAAAACTATTTGTTAATCTTTCAGTGGGTAGATCACGTTTGCTGTGTCGCTGATGGACGTGACGGAGGTAGATCCATCTATCATTGCAGACAGCCCATCTTGTTTGGAAATGAAACGGTATATTATTGATTTTGGTACAGACTGTGATCAATCTCCAATTCCATTTTTTTTCTTACATCACATAAGCCATCCATCTATATTTCTTCATAGAGCTATCGTCCCCCCTCCCTGGCTAGAACAGCTTTGCTGTGTTACTGTTAGTTGAGTATAATAGGAAGTGTGTGTGTGTGTGTTTATATGCTGATGTGTGTGTGTGTACATTTGTGTGTTCCCAGCTTGTCAAACTAGCCTAATAACATAACACGCAGCAGTAATGTTATTCTTTCAAGGATGACCGACAATGTCCGTAACACTTTGATCATTATGGTCTTTGTTGTTTAATCATGTTTTTTTTCCCTCACTCTTTTCCTCAAAGCTTTCAATAATTACTTCCCTTGTGATCGCGCTGTTTAAAGTTCACCCCCATGTGACAAAGCGCCTTCCAAATACCAAGGGAATACAAACACAGAAAGAGAGCGAAAGAGAGGCACAAAGATCTGCGCGGCACTTCGTAGAGGTTAAAATCCAACACACACAGATCCCTATCACCTGTTCATACTCTTTTATAGCACCAACCCTTTCAAAACAAATGGGTTTGAGTGATTAACCTTGTCCAACGTTTCGTCCAATGCCTTTTGAATGCCATTATCTCCCTCCTCGTTCTTTTTTTGGAACGCTGTGGGAATTAATGGAATTGTTGTGATGATGATGTATGGAGGATTCTGGGATAGGACAGATGGGAATGTAATTACGGATGTTACAGGGGCACTGGAAATACTCGCCATAAAAAAAGGGTTCAAGAAAGCACGACAACACCATCCATCATGCCAGACAACAGTCAGTAAAAATGGAATCAAGGGAATGTGTATTCTTTGCTACATGTTAATTAACTTGAAATTATTTTGGGGTTGGCTTTTGACGTCACAGGTTCTACACTTGAACAAAAAATATATATATTTTTCTTTGATACCTTTGTGCAACAATGCGTTCTGTCTGTTACGAGATGCCACCAAGCCATTAGATGGCGCTGCTGCTATGTATATCTGTGTGATACTATATAGTTCTAGTGAGACAAGTTAGACATGACTTACTATGCATTGAATGGAGCTGTATACATGCTACTGAGTGATGCTGATGTACATACATTCTAATCAACATTCCCTTGCTTGTATAGAATAAACACCATACAAAACTATTTATTTCAACAACTGTCTCATACCATACTGTGATATTTATTGTGTTGAAGTAGACTTATACAACATTTATTTATTTATTTGATATCTTTGTACAACAATGGGTTTCGTTAATTAATTTCAACAACTCTCTCATACCATACTGTGATATGTATTGTGTTGAGGTAGACTTAGGCAATATAAATGTAACTGCTCTACTTGTTAATTTCAATGAAAACCTTTCACTTGGTAATATGTTTAATCCCACATTTGTTCACCTCATAGGGAGATAATGTATGGAAAATCAAGCTTTAAGGTTGAAATAGTGATATTGGAAACTGCCTCCAAAGTTTGACTGTGATGCTTTGAGTATCCTCTAAGCTGGCTTATGGCAGCAGGACAGGAGGGTTATAGGAGATGGGAGATCTGGGCTGTGAGCCAGAGATGGACAGAAGAGGGAGGGAGCAGTGGCCCTGAGGCCTAACAGGATCATGGGAAGGTGGGTTCATTCCAGATCACAGTCGCGAGGTGCTTCCCAAATGGCAATATGTTTCTTACATAGTGCACTACTTTTGACCAGAGCCCAATGGGCCCTGGTCAAAAGTAGTGCACTATATAGGGAATAGGGTGTAGTTTGGGACGAAGTCACGGTGTGCTAAACTGAAGGGACGAGTCAGGGATGAAGAAGACAAGAGCATTTTATCTCTCACCCATCTCTTTACCTTCCTTTTTGGCCTTTTCTCTTCTCCTCTCTGCCTGCCCTCACCTCCTCTTCCTACAAGACAATTTGTCTGAGAGGGTGGAAGGAGAGAGACACGGGTCACTGAGAGTTCAAGGGGGGTTCTATTCGGGACACGAGAAGACAGTTTTGACATCAGTTCAATAGATAGCCACAAGGGGGTGCGTGTACCGTTAGTCTACAAATTAGCATCTTTGACATCTTAATCCCAATCTTAACTATGTGTTTAAAATGCAAAACTGACCCGAGATCAGCATCTAGGAACAACTTCACCCTCCTTTTTTGCTCCTTGGATCAGCACAAAGCATGCGTTATAGGGAATCGATAAGGTTCGGTATCTAAGGGTAATTGCTCATGTAGAGTAATGGAGCATAGATACAGAACAGTTCTCTGTGTGTTTCCATCAATTCGCAGGACGACGAATGAAACACAGAGTAAGTCACGTTTAATTTCTCATGTCCTTTTATCTTCATGATACTCTGCACTCTAGCACTCTGGAAGGAAGACTAGTAGAATGTACCTATCCCTCTTAGTAATCTTATAACCAAAGCCTTTTTGTCTTGGAATTCTAATGGAAGGAATGCCAGGAAAAACTAAAGGCCAAGTGGGTAGAAGACCGGGAAGGGAGCTCTCTTCACTCCTGTGGAGAAACCGATAGAAGAACTAGTGATTTGTGTGTCTCACCTCGGGATGTAGAGAGAGAGAGATTACATTTGACCCCGAGGGACAGGAGTTGAGGACGTGAGAGCATTCTCATTGACATTCATACGTCATTAGCTGAGACACCAGCATCGGTTCCCTAGCTGTGTGATATTATGTTAAAAAAAATAGTACATATCGTTATGAATGGCAGTTTCACGGTGTGGTCAGGGAAACAGGTAATTGATTAGAACAGGGAACAATTTGCCGTGTGGACGAGCCCACCTGTCTTTCTCTCCTGCAGACCCGCTGCCTTGGGGAGAAGCCCTAAATTAATGAGCTTGCTCCATACTATATGAAGGCAACATAAGGCAACAGTGGAAATCAGCGCTGCCTCATTTAATCTATGCTAGCTAAAGCAGCCTTCTGTACACTTCAGTGCAAATGCCTTGTAATTGGTCATGCTAACTAAGGGTCCGACAAGTAACGTAAATAGCACCCCCATTAACATTCTTAAAGAAGACCGCGATCAACACAAGACGAATGTTCCAATGGGCCTGTTCATGTGTATAGGGGCGCGTGTGTGTGCATCCATTTGCAAATGTGTTTGTGTGTGTGCACGCGCATCCGTGCATGCGAGCGTGCATTTGGGTTTCCAGGGCTCATGCAGGCATCCATCTCTGTCTCTTCCTCTCCGTCTCGTCTGAAAGGTCAGTCAGCTGTCAGCAAATAAATTCAATAGCACAACCTTTCCCGACGTCTTTCTCTATCCCCGTGTCTCCCTTCAGGGCTACACAATACCTCTCTAACACAGCTCCGCCGAGCAAGTCACTTGGCCATTGATGTGACCATTACACCTGCTGCCAACAAAAACCTATAAACTCCATTGACATTGACCACCGACAACTTCAATCATCTTATGGTATCTACTTTGCTCTACTGTGAAATGACGCATTCATTAATTGAAAGCAGAATGGGGGAATGTTATCAAGCCCAAAATGCTCAAATGAAACTCAAGCAACCTAACAGGAATGATATGTTTGACTTCAGTGTCAATAACCTCCCATGGGTAGGCTATATTTGAATCAGACAGAAGCCTTGATATGATATTTATACTTTAAAGGACAGGGAGGCACAAACAGTGAAAACAGACTGAAACAGGGAGAGACTACATGAACTTGTTCAATACGAAATGCTTGTTTAAGTTTTCCTTTCTAAAACATTTTGCTACAAAGTGCACTAATGAATATTACCCCAGGCTTAGATTTCAGCACCATGGACAGCGATGCTCAGCTACTGTACTACTACTACACTGGGACGTGGGGACACTGGGCCATATCCAAGCATTTTCAAAGAGGAAGACCAAATGAGACGTCAGTTAAGAGCATCCACTTTGACGTATTCAATTATGTGTTCTAGACTCCCATTATATTCTACACAACTCACACAACAAGAATGAGGCAGCCAACTAAGCATGGATGCGTGGCGTCAATTTAGGGTCAATATGTTGTAAATGAATGAACAATAAACCAATATTAGTATTGTTTATTAAAATGAGTAGTCAGTTGTGCTGTGGCTGATGACTATTTACCTAATTATATTGTTCACAGATCACGAGGACACTGGAGTTGTGAAGGTTATTGTTTGTCTAAAGTCGAGGAAGTGACACGAGTGCAAAATGGAACCCGTACCCGGTTTGCACTACTTTGATCTATGCGTGAGACAGAGGCCTTTCATTCACTTTGAAGAGAAGGTCAGGAGAAAGAAACACAGAGAGATAAGGGCCACACTGCAAACACATCCACAACAGCACCACCAATATTTGCTATGGCACCCTATTCCCTGTGTGGTGCACTATGGGCCCTGGTCAAAAGTAATGCACTACATAGGGAGTAACGTGCCATTTGGGACGCAGCCATAGACCTTCAGCCATGAAAGTAAATGTCACTGCTCAGAAATAGTTTGAAATCAACTTCCAGTAAAAAGCATCAACTGAGAGATAGAACAGCGACAGCAACAGTTGAGAGAAGCATGGACGACAGAGTATTATTACCATTATGATGGGTTAAAACACGGTTAAAACGTTACAGGTGCCATGAAAATTATGACTATGGCTGTCTCGGTGATGTCACCTCAGGGAGTATATGCAAAGTCACACTTAAGTTGTTATTCCAGCTATCATTGGACGATGTCCCACCAGAGAAAGCTAGGTGGAAATGAGATCCTCCAATCACGTTCCACATCACTTAACTCCCCTCTTTACACAAACAAGCTCCATCAAATTCCCTCTCACATCACCCATTCTATTTGTTCCCTGATTTTACAGCAAACTGGCAAGAACCCTCCCCCTCATCTTCATTGCAGTGGGAAACGACATTACCAGGCCACCCTCACTGAGCATCTCATCAAGCAGCCCAGCATCTCATTGACATGGCAGTGGGTGGACTGGTGGGCTAGGGAGAAGCCTATTGGAAGTGAAGTCAATTCCCATAGCCACTGGGCGTCAGAGGGGGAGAGAGAGAGAGAGAGAGAGAGAGAGAGAGACCCCCGAGGGGAGATCTAATAAAGAAGCACTCAGCCTCCTGAATGTGTTTACATCAATATCCACCTCCACAATGGAAGGAAGGAGGAGGAGAAATAGAGAAAGAGAGAATATGTGGGAGAGACGAAGAAAGACAGGGCGGAGATTTGATAAAGAGGGGGAGGACATGGGGAGTCAGCGATAAACAGAGGGTGAAGAGGAGAGAAAGAGAGAGGGAGTGGAAAATGTGAGATTAAAATAAATGAAACTTTTGAGAGGGAGGTAGTGGGAGGAGAGAGAAATGAAGAGAGAGGGGGGGGGGGGGGAAGAGGGAGAGAGCGATCCTTTGGGAAGTGGACCAGTTTATACAGTCGTAACAAAGGGAGTGTATTGCAAGAATGATTAGTATGGCAGAGCGTGGGGGGGGAGATGACAATATGCTTTCTGCCTCTTCCATAATGTGCTGAGCCATAGCCGGCAGCAGAGTCAATACTCCTCACTCTGCGGGACTTCTCTTTTCCGTTCTCTTCTCAATCCATCCCTCCTGCCAATTAACTCAACCACCTGCTGCATACACACCAGCTAATTGACTGCTCCCCTTGTCAACACAGCCACGCGGAATGTCAATCTAGTCCATAGGAGACAGGCTTGTTGGTACATGCTGACTACATTATAGTTGAAATTGAAGGGGTAAAATCATGTGATTATAGGACACAAGTATTCTCTATTAGGCAATTGGATTGAATGAGTGGGAATCTACGGTGCCTTGCGAAAGTATTCGGCCCCCTTGAACTTTGCGACCTTTTGCCACATTTCAGGCTTCAAACATAAAGATATACAACTGTATTTTTTTGTGAAGAATCAACAACAAGTGGGACACAATCATGAAGTGGAACGACATTTATTGGATATTTCAAACTTTTTTAACAAATCAAAAACTGAAAAATTGGGCGTGCAAAATTATTCAGCCCCCTTAAGTTAATACTTTGTAGCGCCACCTTTTGCTGCGATTACAGCTGTGAGTTGCTTGGGGTATGTCTCTATCAGTTTTGCACATCGAGAGACTGAAATTTTATCCCATTCCTCCTTGCAAAACAGCTCGAGCTCAGTGAGGTTGGATGGAGAGCATTTGTGAACAGCAGTTTTCAGTTCTTTCCACAGATTCTCGATTGGATTCAGGTCTGGACTTTGACTTGGCCATTCTAACACCTGGATATGTTTATTTTTGAACCATTCCATTGTAGATTTTGCTTTATGTTTTGGATCATTGTCTTGTTGGAAGACAAATCTCCGTCCCAGTCTCAGGTCTTTTGCAGACTACATCAGGTTTTCTTCCAGAATGGTCCTGTATTTGGCTCCATCCATCTTCCCATCAATTTTAACCATCTTCCCTGTCCCTGCTGAAGAAAAGCAGGCCCAAACCATGATGCTGCCACCACCATGTTTGACAGTGGGGATGGTGTGTTCAGCTGTGTTGCTTTTACGCCAAACATAACGTTTTGCATTGTTGCCAAAAAGTTCAATTTTGGTTTCATCTGACCAGAGCACCTTCTTCCACATGTTTGGTGTGTCTCCCAGGTGGCTTGTGGCAAACTTTAAACGACACTTTTTATGGATATCTTTAAGAAATGTCTTTCTTCTTGCCACTCTTCCATAAAGGCCAGATTTGTGCAATATACGACTGATTGTTGTCCTATGGACAGAGTCTCCCACCTCAGCTGTAGATCTCTGCAGTTCATCCAGAGTGATCATGGGCCTTTTGGCTGCATCTCTGATCAGTCTTCTCCTTGTATGAGCTGAAAGTTTAGAGGGACGGCCAGGTCTTGGTAGATTTGCAGTGGTCTGATACTCCTTCCATTTCAATATTATCGCTTGCACAGTGCTCTTTGGGATGTTTAAAGCTTGGGAAATCTTTTTGTATCCAAATCCGGCTTTAAACTTCTTCACAACAGTATCTCGGACCTGCCTGGTGTGTTCCTTGTTCTTCATGATGCTCTCTGCGCTTTTAACGGACCTCTGAGACTATCACAGTGCAGGTGCATTTATACGGAGACTTGATTACACACAGGTGGATTGTATTTATCATCATTAGTCATTTAGGTCAACATTGGATCATTCAGAGATCCTCACTGAACTTCTGGAGAGAGTTTGCTTCACTGAAAGTAAAGGGGCTGAATAATTTTGCACGCCCAATTTTTCAGTTTTTGATTTGTTAAAAAAGTTTGAAATATCCAATAAATTTCGTTCCACTTCATGATTGTGTCCCACTTGTTGTTGATTCTTCACAAAAAAATACAGTTTTATATCTTTATGTTTGAAGCCTGAAATGTGGCAAAAGGTCGCAAAGTTCAAGGGGGCCGAATACTTTCGCAAGGCACTGTATATCTGGTATGGTGTATACTCTCAATTCAAAGGGTTGTGAGGCTAATGAGTGAAGGTTTGGAGGTGTGTGTGTGTGTGTGGGTGTGTGTGGGTGTGTGTGTTTGCATGTGTGCAAAAATGTATGTGTGTCTTTGTGTGTGCCTTTGCGTGTGTGTGTGTGTGTGTGTGTGTGTGTGTGTGTGTGTGTGTGTGTGTGTGTGTGTGTGGGTGGGTGGGTGGGTGGGTGTGTGTATGTGTTCATGGGTGTGTGTGTCCATGCTTGCTCATGTGTGCCTCATCCATCGAGAGATTACAGTTGGCCCGGACTGTTCCATGCTCTCTACTCTGTGGACTCGTCCATCTTTGTGACCAGGACCTGGATCAAAGAGAGCACTTTGATGGATGAGAGAAACTACGCTGCTATGAGGATCAAAGTGAGAGAAAAAAATTGTTGGCCAGAGCAGTTCCACAGACTACTATGTGGTATAATTACAAGCATGTAAGTCCATTATCACCCTGTTGTACCATTAAAAAGTTCATTGTTCCACAATGTTCCATTATACTGTAACTACACTGTAACATCCATAGAGAAACACCCAATCCCTTGCACATACAGCCACAAATTAAAACATAGCTGCAAGCAACGCCGCCGGTGTTCAAGCGTTTGACCCCACAGCACCACTTTCAGGACAAATTGGACAAATCACCCTTGGATGAGCAACATCTGTACTTCTTACCATATTTACCAAATAACATGGCAGTTATAAGCCAATGAGCTTGCTTGAATGGTTTTTCCTGTCCAACAGTGCCACCATGAGGCCAAACAGAACTAGACTCTACAGATCTGAGCGATGTGTACCTGTTATAGCGCCACCGTTTTGTGGATCTGATTGTTCTTGTAGATGCTAAGTTTTGACAGTGTTTGGAACATGTGTATCAAGATTTGTTACAATACGATTAGCCATGTCTGATTTATATGTATGTATGTGCCAGACCATGCCCGGGTGAATGTTTATTGGTCAGTAGCAGCCACGTTGTTTGAGATGCTAGCCGGAAAACCTCATTTGTGAGAGCTTGGTCCATAAACTTCGAAACCACTCATGAACATTTTCTACAGAGAGTATTTCTCAGCACCATTATTGTACGGTTTGCAAATGGCAGCTCTTAAAGGCATTTTAACACCCTTGAGGGCGTCTATTTTTGTGTCCATTTTGAGCCACACAGGCCAGTTAAGTAGTTTTAACAGGCACTTTCTACCTCTCAAGATTACCAGTCATCATGGGGAAATTTGACAGGTACATTTCTTAGCTCTCGCTTCTGTATGCTCAAGCAAATATTTTAGAGACTTTTAGCGACTTTTTGTTGGTCTGCAGTCCCCATCAACACAGTCAGGTGCTCCCCTAAGGGAAGTTAACAAATGGTGTTAGGAAAAAACTTGGAGAATGGTAGAAACGGTGATGTGTGTTTTAATTCGTTATTTTCTTCTTTTTTTGAGGGTGACCGATATGATAATTACAGATGTAGGATCTTAATTCGTTCACTTTTGTGGCTGAGAATGTTCCTGCGCAGCAGGAAAGTGAAACTTGTAGTGCATTCAAGTTTTAAAAAGGATTCTAAAGTTTGTAATTTCCACTTTAAAAATGTCAAGAAGATTTGCAACAGTCTTTTTAATCAATCCCTACAAAAAAAGGAATTAATTATAATTCCCATAATAATTAAAATGTCCTGTTGCTGCAGGATTATTTTCCTGCTGTAGCTAAGTGGCTCAAATTAAGGTCCTATGGCTGATTAAAGCTGATCATCCTCCAAAAAACAAAACAAAAATCCTACATCAGTATAGGTCTTCAAAGAATTGGAGACTAGAGAATTCCCTAAGTAGTCATGTACAATTTATTTGAACGTTGACAACATGTGAACGTACACACACAGAGACAAATGCACAAACACACACATGCAAACTCCAAACATACACTGAGCATACAAAACAAGTTGGCTGGATGTTCTTTGGGTGGTGGACCATTGTTGATACACCCGTTGTGCGTGAAAAACCCAGCAGCTTTGCAGTTCTTGACACACTCAAACCGGTGCGCTCAAAGGCGTTCAAAGGCGCTTAAATATTTTGTCTTGCCCGTTCACCCTCTGAATGGCACATATACACAATCCATGTCTCAATTGTCTCAAGGCTTACATTTGGTTCTATAACCTGTCACCTCCCCTTCATCTACAATGATTGAAGTGGATTTAACCCGTGACATCAATAAGGGATCATAGCTTTCACCTAGATTCACCCGGTCAGTCTATGTCATAGAAAGAGAAGGTGTTCCTAATGTTTTATACACTCAGTGTTCATACACATGCAAAAGCATGCACACACGCATGCACACAAAAACAGACACACACACACAATCAACCCACGCACGCACGCACGCACACACACACACAGAGATACACTTCTATACGATTTATGATATGTACTGGTGGATTCTTCTTCAGCCTTAGTGGGTCTCATCTTGACAGGAGAGAAGAGATGAATTTGTTTGTTTGACAGGCCCTGGCCAAAAATCTTGCAAGTAGCCTACACAGATCACAGATCAACACAGCTTTATGACCTCCAAGCAAACATGTAGACAGCCTCGAGTAAGCTGAGGAGATCCTCAATCCTCATCTCTGCACCGACAACCTTCCACTGCTGCTGCTGAAAAATGACCTGCCCCATTTCTTTTTCCACCCCCCCCCCCCCCCCCCCCCCCCCCCCCTCTCTTTATATTTCACTTTCTCTCTTTCTGCCTCTTCCTTCCAATCTCACTCTCGTTCTGTCTTTCTCTCCCTATGTTGTCTTCCCCTTTCATCTTCTCTTTCTCTCTCCCACCCCCATAGAGGGAGAGTGAGGGATGCCAACACCCAACCTGCACCACAAGACTACTAGAACCCTATGGGAAAATGTTGTTCAATCAACAACAACAAAAGGACAGCTTGATCATGCTGCATGATCAGTAAAAGGAGTCACATTCAGACAGGGAGTCGTAGCCGAGTGTAGTCTTAAAATATGTTGCGTTTGTTTTAAAAAGAAATAGGGCCACTTTAAAATAATACAATTGCATACACTTTTTGCATTGCTTTTTCTTTGAAAGCAAACACAACATATTTTCAGACTTCACTCAGCTAGAGACTCCCTGTCTGAATGTGAGTCTCCTTTCGTTGATTATGCAGCATGATCAAGCTGAGCTGTATATTAAATGAAACTGGAGCACATTTGTGGAAATTGTGGAAATTACAAGACCAACACAGTTTTTTTTTGTTCCTTAGCAACCGTATAGCAAATGATATTGAAAGTAGTATTGACTAAATATGTGTATTATTGCCATTGTATAACACAGTCCGAAAGCCATGCAGCTCATTAGTTTTTCCTCTGGAGCATGTATTTACCTGCACCAGCTAGTAGGCTACTAAGCTAAGAGCTAAAAGAGCTATAGGGGCTGCATGGTGGCAGTGACTGAGTCAGTCCAGAAACATGGACAGCTCCTGACTCAAGGACAACTCTGTGATGAGATGTACTCAATATGTTACCTGTTTTGTTTTTTCCATTTGTGTTTTGAGGTTGGACTTTTGCACTTATAGCTGGTTAGCACGTAGGGCGGGCCGATTGGTGTCACCTCATTAGTCAGTATGTGTTACACCTGTGCTGGTTGTCATCTTGTTAGTGTGAAGGTGTTTCACCTGTGCTGGCCTGGGTGCTATTTAAGAGTGGCTGGCCCAGTGCACCAGTTATCTTGAAATATGTGGAGGGTAAACAACTTTAGCTGGCTCTCCCTATTTGATTTCTGGAAGAAAAAAAAGCATTCCTTTGTCTGATTTTGTTTTGCTTCCTGTCTTTAATTTTGATGTGGGTTTTTCTTTTCTTTGCCTCTTCTTGGGCAATTTTAGTGGGTGCTTATGGTGGGTGTCTTTTAGGCTCCAGTTGTTGTTGCTAGTCAACTTTCAGTGGATAGCCCCATGAGTGTCTTTCAGAACCGCACCTGTTTTGGTTGTTGGTCAGTGACTCTTTGTTAGTTCCTCCTGCTGTTTGAGTGATGTTTTTGGTGGATCTTGCTGGGGAACATAACAAATAAGAGGCTGACCATGGGTAGAACCTCAGGGATGAAAGTCTGTTTACGCTGGAATCTTGTGACGTCACGCAGCTACTGCATTCAGATGTCCCACATGCTCGTGCACACACACATCCCACTCTTATCCACAACACTGACCTTTTCCTTTACTCACAGTTTGTCACAGAGCTTATTTAACTCATGACAGGCAGCTGTGTGTGCTTGTGTATGTATGCATCCCAAATGGCACCCTATTCTCTATGTACCATTAGGACGTCACAAAATATTCTAAAGTCATCGGAACATTGTGTCATGGTCCCCTGGAGGTTTTGTGTAGTTCCCGGTGACGTTTTAAATTTTTTTTTTGGATTGTTGTGTCATAGCCCCCTGAATGTTCTTGGGATGTTGTGTAATGTTTTCCTGGAGTTTATTTTCTAGTTCTCATTTTGACCCAGGGACGTCACCTGATGGTGGCAAAGAATGTGTTTTACGCAGGGCACGTGCACCCTAGTGTCATTAGGAATCACCCCTTGTTACTGTTGCCAAGCCCATCAAGGGCCTGATTGGTGAACCACTGATCCAGTCACAGCTCCTTGTCTTTTGGCAATGCTAGGGACACCCACACACAAACAGTACCTTTAACATAATTTGACATGATTGCATTGTGTATGTTTAATCATATAGTGATTGTTATTTAACTTGTCCTTACCTGGGATTTGCAATCACAATCTCGTGGTTCACGGCAGTCTGTTCTTCCTGCTACGCCACAATGTCTGTATCAATTACGGATTTCACCTTTAGGCCTATTCCAGCACCTTACACTTCAAAGAAGGAAAAACGATTATATTTATCGTAGTGATTCAGGACTAACATTAAAACAGAATAATATGCCCCACCAACATACAACTATACTGAAAACCCCAACTCAAATCGCCAAAATAAGTAATTGAAATCAACGAGAGAATAGTCAGATCAACTGATAACTTAAAATAGCAGTGCAGATGGCATTATTTTGCTAAGTGCAGATATGCATTATATGTAATGAAAGTGTAGGGGACTTCAGGAAATTCTGCAGACTTTGTGGCACAGCAGAAAGATAAGCGTACCACAAAACCAGAGATTGTGAATTAAAATCCCAGGTCATATTGAAAAGCCAGTACTAAGTGTTCATGTCAAATATAATCAATGTCATTGATGAAAGATTTGTACACTATTTTAGCTGAGCAGCGTACCACTTACCTTAAATCCCCAATACCATTTCATTACTTTACTTATAATGGTTTGGGACACCTGGGACCATCATGTGACAAAAACCTCCAGGGGACCATGACACATCGTCCCAGGAATTTCCTAAAAATGTCCCCAGGACAAACCAGGAACTATAAAACAGTCCCCTAGAGAACATCCCCCTAGGACCATCAGTCCTGAGAACATCCTACAAAGGCCCCGACATGGGAATGTACAGGGAACTAAACAAAGGTCCCACAGACAACATTAATCTGACGGCGAAAGAAACGCAACCCTGTTCAGGCGAGGTGCTGGCCATCGGAGCAGAACACTTTAAAAAGAAAAGGAGAGCCGCACCCTTTCAGGAGCTCAGGTGCAATAATTGAATAACCTATTAACGTTTCGACAGGCAAGCTGTCTTCAACATTCCCTTGGGACCATCACCCAACATTCTTAGAACGTTCTCTAAACGTCAGTGTTATAACGTCTTGCCGAAACCCTTAAGGGACCTAATGGGAACATCACCGAATGTCCTCAGGACGTCCCCTGTTTGCTGGGCAGTGCACTACTTTTGCACGCAGACATATTCTCGTGGGCAGAGAAACATTTATATACTAGACCCGCATAATATACCGTGTAATCAACATGTCACGCAATGCAGAGCATTGGGGCGGTGTGGGTGTGCTAGGGTCAATTATTATTATACGCTATGCCAGATTAAAATCTTGGCAGTGTTCTATACTTATCTTTACTGCACAGTAGCCAATCGAGTGAGTTCAATGTAGTCACATTACTGTATTTTATTTTCAACCCCCTTAAAGTGTTGCTATGGTTTCTGGTCCCTGTGGTTTCTGGGCAGAGGTGTCTGCTCTAGTAGAGATGTGCGGGGATCAGACACAAATACCCTTGACAGACAGGCCATTTTAATAGCCCAGACACCAGGAGTGAGTGTCTCCAAGGGAGCTCTCCTGAAAGTGTGTGTGTCGGGGAGAGAGAGTGTATGCTTGTGTGTGTGCGTGAGGGAAACTGGATGTGTGTGCGCGTATAAGTGTGTGTGTGTGTGTCTGTGAAAGAGAGAGAGCAATAAAGACTTGAACCCTGACAAGATGGGGGGATACAGAGGATCTTGTAACCTTCACTTTGGCTGCACACACGTGTCATCACTATGGGACTGGGCATAACAGCAGTAACACTATCCACTATACAGCATTTGACATTGAAGTCACTGGCTTTTTTCCAACTAACTTGAATACCCCTTATCCTTATATGTAAACACAAATATATTACACAATGTATTCCATGATGTTTGATCATTCTGTACATTACCGTAGCAAGTTACAGACCTGGATAGTGTGTGTGTGTGTGTGTGTGTGTGTGTGTGTGTGTGGACGCCAGTCTCACACACACTATCCACAAGAATGGCTTCAAGAGCTATTCTTGTCCGAGCCAGAACAGACCAGAGATGAATCTGTCACAGGGCCTATGGAATGGCAATGGTACCAGTTTATTCATGATGATATACTGTATCGGTACCATGACTATGGCTATGACAGTCATGGAATTTTGGATGATGGTTATTGGTCAGCCAAATGACCACAGTCACCGTTATAACTGTTCGAATAGCATTTTATATATATATATATATTTACATTTTATCCTCTCCTCCGCTCCTGACTGCATGTGCTGCTGCAGAGGGGGGAGTTGCCTAGGCAACCAAAGACTTGTTTGTTACAACACCTTGCTTGTGTCAGAAAGGAGCAACAAAGTTTTGTCACGGTTTAGAGTCCATGTTACAGCAAAAACAGATTCTCTCTTTCTCTCTCCCTCTCGTTATAGTCAGTACCGGGATGAGGTTACTCCAACGAGCCGTGCGCGTTGACGGGCCATACAAGAGCGGACAGGATGGATTAAGAAGGAAGCTCAGATATTTCCAATCCAATATGACTACGACGGTGGCGAAGCAGTGGAAAATTCCGGAATTCTCATGAGCGAAATCAAAGTGGAGGGCCTCCTATTCTGCCTTTGGTGTCTGGGATTAAAGTTCTCTCTCGCTGGAACATCGAGCTCAACCAACAACATCAAAGAACCAGCCGTCCAGGCTTCTGATTCATCAGAGAACACATTTGTCAAAAGCATAAATAAACATTTATTAAAGCATGCTTGTGGAAGCTTCGGATTTGATCCAAAGGCTCCTGCTGTGGTTTAGGGATGGATCCAGTTGGCAGGGAGAACGTCCCCAAAGACCACAGAAGGATTAGGCCTGGTGTGTCCAGGCCACGCTAGTGGACGTCAGGGTGACAGATGCATCGCTGAGAACCAACACATGCTTTATGGGAGTGGTGGATTAGTTATGCCTTTTGTGTGTGTGTGTGTGTCAACACTTCCCATTGTGAACAGACGTCAGTTCAACATCTATTTTTGATTTATATTTGGTTGAGTTGTCAACTAACATGAAGACAACAGGAAATCAACAAAACATTTCACCATGACATTGAATTTAGGTTAAAAGTTGGGTGAAAAAATATTTGCGCGCTAACCAGGTCGCCAGGTGCACAGTGTTTCCTCCGACACGTTGGTGCGACTGGCTTCCGGGTTGGATGCGCGCTGTGTTAAGAAGCAGTGCGGCTTGGTTGGGTTGTGTTTTGGAGGACACATGGCTTTCGACCTTCGTCTCTCCTGAGCCCGTACGGGAGTTGTAGCGATGAGACAAGATAGTAGCTACTAACAATTGGATACCACGAAAAGGGGGTAAAATTGAAAATAAAATAAAATAAAAAATTATTCATTAATCCACAATAGAATGTTCCCAGCCCACAGGGAGGTCTTGGCTGATTTCTTTTGATTTGGCCATGATGTCAAGTAAAGAGACTCTGAGTTTGAAGGTAGGCCTTGAAATACATCCACAGGTACACCTCCAATTGACTCAAATATCAGAAGCTTCAAAAGCCATGACATCATTTACTGGAATTTTCCAACATTCCCGGTCAGTTAGGCAGCCGACAAACCCTGAAAGACTTTTAAAAAAAAATGTACAGTTGAAGTCGGACGTTTACATACACCTTTAAACACATTTAAACAATTCATGACATTTAACCCTAGTAAACATTCCCGGTCAGTTAGGATCACCACTTTATTTAAAGAATGTGAAATGTCAGAATAAAAGAAGAGAATGATTTATTTCAGCTTTTATTTCTTTCATCATATTCCCAGTGGGTCAGAAGTTTACATAAACTCAATTTGTATTTGGTAGCATTGCCTTAAATTATTGAAAATGGGTCAAACATTTCGAGTAGCCTTCCACAGGCTTCCCACAATAAGAATTTTGGCCCATTCCTCTTGACAAAGCTGGTGTAACTGAGTCAGGTTTGTAGGCCTCCTTGCACATGCTTTTTCAGTTCTGCCCAAAAATGTTCTATGGTGATTGAGGTCAGGGCTTTGTGATGGCCCCTCCAACACCTTGACTTTGTTGTCCTTAAGCCATTTTGCCACAACTTTGGAAGTATGCTTGGGGTCATTGTCCATTTGGAAGACCCATTTGCGACCAAGCTTTAACTTCCTGACTGATGTCTTGAGATGTTGCTTCAATATATCCACATAATATCCCTTCCTCATGAAGCCATCTATTTTGTAGAACTGCACCAGTCCCTCCTGCAGCAAAGCACCCCCACAACATGATGCTGCCACCCCCTGTGCTTCACGGTTGGGATGGTGTTCTTCGGCTTGCAAGCATCCCCTTTTTCATCCAAACATAATGATGGTCATTATGACCAAACAGTTCGATTTTTGTTTCATTAGACTAGAGGACAATTCTCCAAAAAGTCCAATCTTTGTCCCTGTGCGCAGCTGCAAACCGTATTCTGGCCTTTTTTTATGGTGTTTTGGAGCAGTGGCTTCTTCCTTGCTGAACGGCCTTTCAGGTTATGTCGATATAGGACTCGTTTTACTGTGAATATAGATACTTTGTACCTGTTTCCTCCAGCATCTTCACAAGGTCCTTTGCTGTTGTTCTGGGATTGATTTGCACTTTTCGCACCAAAGTATGTTCATCTCTAGGAGACAGAACGCATCTCCTTCCTTAGCGGTATTATGACTGCGTGGTCCCATGGTGTTTATACTTGCGTACTATTGTTTGTACAGATGAACGTGGTACCTTCGGGCATTTGGAAATTGCTCCCAAGGATGAACCAGACTTATGGAGGTCTACAATTTATTTTCTGAGGTCTTGGCAAATTTATTTTGATTTTCCCATGATGTCAAGCAAAGAGACACTGGGTTTGAAGGGAGGCCTTGAAATCCTTTGCTGTTGTTCTGGGATTGATTTGCACTTTTCGTTCATCTCTAGGAGACAGAAAGAGTCTCCTTCCTGAGCGGTATGACAGATTTGTGGTCCCATGGTGTTTAGACTTGCGTACTATTGTTTGTACAGATGAACGTGGTAACTTCAGGTGTTTGGAAATTGCTCCCAAGGATGAACCAGACTTGTGGAGGTAAAAAAAAAAGGTCTTGGCTGATTTCTTTTGATTTTCCCATGATGTCAAGTAAAGAGGACTGAGTTTGAAGGTAGACCTTGAAATACATCCACAGGTACACCTCCAATTGACTCAAATTATGTCAATTAGCCTATCAGAAGCTTCTAAAGCAATGACATCATTTACTGGAATTTTCCAAGCTGTTTAAAGGCACAGTCAGCTTAGTTTATGTCAACTTCTGACACACTGGAATTGTGATACAGTGAAATCATCTGTCTGTAAACAATTGTTGGAATAATGACTTGTGTTATGCACAAAGTAGATGTCCTAACTGACTTGCCAGAACTATAGTTGGTTAACAAGATATTTGTGGAGTGGTTGAAAAACGTGTTTTAATGACTCCAACCTAACTGTATGTAAACTTCCGACTTCAAATGTATTTATACAACACTATGTGGTTTGAGTTATATTAAATTCGTTTTATGAGTTATGCTGACCAGTGTTTGGCGTGGGAGGGAAGTATAGATGACCAGTTAGGCTAGTCTTAGCCTGCAACTCAATTGTGCCAGGAAAATCATCAAACGAAACTACATTTCAGGTAGGTAGAATATACTGTAAATCTTTTCTTTTCTTTCTCCATTTGGCACCAAACGGAATGGAAACTGACAAACAGGGAGGCACTACCTAAACTTGTTCAATGAGGAATGCTTGTTTTTGTTTTCTATTGCAAAGAGTTTGGCGACAGTGTAAACTAATGAATACCCTGTTGTATGTTGCACCGTAGCATACACAAGTTATTGCTAACCGTCCATTACGGACAATCATGACTCTTTGTAAAAATACAATAACTAGTGAGCCAGCTAGGTTCCCTAGTGTTACTGTGATCATGCACACACACACACACAAGTTATTGCTAACCGTCCATTACGGACAATCATGACTCTTTGTAAAAATACAATAACTAGTGAGCCAGCTAGGTTCCCTAGTGTTACTGTGATCATGCACACACACAAGTTATTGCTAACCGTCCATTACGGACAATCATGACTCTTTGTAAAAATACAATAACTAGTGAGCCAGCTAGGTTCCCTAGTGTTACTGTGATCATGCACACACACACACACAAGTTATTGCTAACCGTCCATTACGGACAATCATGACTCTTTGTAAAAATACAATAACTAGTGAGCCAGCTAGGTTCCCTAGTGTTACTGTGATCATGCACACACACACACAAGTTATTGCTAACCGTCCATTACGGACAATCATGAATCATTGTAAAAAAAAATACAATAACTAGTGAGTCAGCTAGGTTCCCTAGTGTTACTGTGATCATGTACACACACACACACACACACACACACACACACACACACACACACACACACACACACACACACACACACACACACACACACACACACACACACACACACACACACACACACACACCCCTCACTACACCAAATGTAAAGTCATAACCCCTGGAAACTCCCCCATTTATACCCCCATTTCTCACTACACAACGAGCTTCACAGGGTCCCGTTGTGTGTCGGCCGTCTTTCAGGAATCGGGGCATACCTAAGGACTTCTGTGGTGTACAACACATCTTTCAGCGGGGCGGTACGAGTTTACACAGGGAGCTCCTGTTGTTTCATGCCTCTCACCAAAACACACACGCGAAATACACACACACATGGAGCTTCTAAAATGTACACACACAGGGTGCTCCTGTTGTTTCCCGGCCCATCTCTCACCCAAACGACCCAGATGCCTGTCGGTGCGTGATACTCATTGAGATAGTCCTGTTGTGTGATAGTCATCTTTCTTTTTTTTCTCCTACCTATCTGTTTCCATTTGCTCTCTCTCCCCTTCGACGTTCAGTCATTCTGACCGATGTGTCAGTCAAATGGGCTTATAAATTATCTTAATTTTACATTGTGTGGAATAGCTGTAGGAGAGTGCTGCTCGAAAGGCGGCTGTCAGGCCAAACCGTAATTAAATTCCCTCTAAACCCCAATAACAGCAACTACATATACTGTACAGTGGATAAATGGTATATGTGCTTGGAGTACTATTTCAAACACACACTGTATACAGTACAGCAGTGTATCCAAAATAAAACAAGATCTGCGTCCCAAATGGCACCTTATTCCCTTTACAGAGACATATGAGCCCCAGTCAAAAGTAATGAACTATATTGGAAAAAGGGTACCATTGGGGACACATCCATGGCAGTGGGAATGAGGAAGGGAGAAAGGCAGTTAATGGAGTCCTTTTGTATTTGTGAGTAGCATTACAGTTTTTTCCAACTGCTTACACACAAAATCTTTTCATGTCACACGATTTTTGAAACCTCTCACTCAAAGTGCAAAACTACACACCAAATATCCAAAACCATAAGCTATTTCTCAGCCTTTGACTCAGTTGTCAATTGCATAAAACACTTTTTTTAAAAACACTACACACAATTCTCTACCTAAAACACAAAAATCTAACAGGAAGTGACTTGCTTTCCTTTTCCAAACACAACCAATCAAAATGCTACACTTATTCACCAGGTCACACACACACTCCTCACCTGTGCAAACACTAATAGATGTAGTATAGGCCTATAAATAGGTCAAAGGTCAGATTACCTGTTTTGAACAATGGATGCCAACAAAGGACAGAGAACAAGAGGAGTAGGAGGGAGAGGAAGAGGAAGAAGAGGACGAGGGCAAAGAAGAGAATGAAGGAGAGCCATCTCTGATGAGATTAGGGCAACACTTGTTGATCATATGATCAACCACGGTTTGACCATGAGAGACGCTGGACTGAGAGTCCAGCCCAACTTGAGTCGATTTACAGTGGCGTCCATAATTTGAACCTTCAGAAATGAGAACAGGTATGCAACTATCTAATGTCTATTTTAGCATTACAGTAATGTACTGTAAAATACGTATGATTGCATAAACATTTGTAACTCTAAGCCATCCATTTACTGCACTGCATTGAATTAATGAGGTTGGTTATCATGCTGTACTACATTTTTTTGTACATTGTTTACAGTTCCTATTCTGAACACATACTGTGTTTGAATTCTGTACAGAGTGGAAAGGCAAAGACATCATGGAGGACGACAAAGCTTGTTTACAGATGTACAAGAGACTGCAATCATAAATATGGTTTAGGCCAACAATGCAATTAGGATTCGAGAGATAAGAGAGCATATCTTAAATAATGACACCACATTTAACAACATCAATGCTGTAAGCCTGTCGACCATACAACACATCCTCCAACGGCACCGAGTGACGATGAAACAACTTTACAAGGTGCCATTTGAGAGCAACTCTGACAGAGTCAAGAATATGCGACTTTGTAGAGGTATGTATGCAACACTACTTCCAGTACTTCAGACACACCATATTTACTCATCTGTATATCCCTTTGTCTGTTACAGAGAGTATTGGAGCTGGATGCCCATGTATTTCGCAATTAATTTATTTATGTGGATGAGGTTGGCTTCAACCTCACCAAAACCAGGCGCCACGGAAGAAATGTAATAGGACACAGGGCAATTACCAATGTCCCTGGACAGCGTGGGGGTAATATAACTGAGTGTGCTGCCATCACTCAAAACGGGGTCCTCCATCACAATGCCACACTGGTTCCGTACAACACCGGCCATATGATCACTTTTCTGGATGCAATTTACACAATGCTTGCTATATTTGTGGTTTTATGGGACAATGTTAGTTTTCACCAGGCTGTTCTGGTCCAAAACTGGTTTGTCACCCATCCACAATTTGTAGTTTTGTACCTACCCCCATATTCACCTTTTCTAAATCCCATAGAGGAATTCTTCTCAGCCTGGCGCTGGAAAGTGTATGATCGCCAACCCTATGCCCGCATGCCGCTTCTCCAGGTAATGGAGGACGCATGTGGGGACATAGAGGTTGCCTCTGTCCAAGGTTGGATACGCCATGCTAGGAGATACTTCGCTCGATGTTTGGCAAGAGAAAACGTATCTTGTGACGTGGACGAAGTATTGTGGCCAGACCCAGGCCGAAGAAGAGATGAAGCGTAGCTTAGCACTGGTGACTCCCCCGCTACCAATTCCTGGACTGCCCCCCCAGGACCCCACACACACAATTTTGTTCTTTACTGTATTCTAAAGAATATACTTTTGGCTTACATATGCTTATGGTTTTGTTATATGCTACTGTATACAACAGTAATGTTTGGCCTAATAAATATTTTCTGTTTCTACATTGCATTGGTGTTTACAGTGTACTTGTTACCCCTCTCAGCAGATTACTTTCACTGTAGAACATTGTATTGAAATGTAGATATAAGCCTATGAAAGACCAAAGAGCTTTAGATTTAGAACAACAGTGTTTACATGGTATATCCAAAAATGTACTATTATGAAAGCAGTGTTTGCCATTTGATGTAAATGCTTCATTCTGACATGTGTTTATGGCATTTTGAATGCAGTGTGACATTTTGAAGGAGATGTGAGAGATTTAGCATTTTGTGTGTGCAGTTGTGGGAATTGTATGTAGAGTTTTGAAAAAAGGAGACCGTTTTGAAAAGGTGTGTAAGCAGTTGAAAAAAACTGTAATCCTGGATAAATTGACTCGTTGGCTAATTTCACGAAACATAATGTTGCTGTGACAAAAGCATTCCAGTGCATTACTTTCTATGACAAGGGGCCCTGAATAGGTGACGGCTTAGAGGGGGTTGGTGACCCCAACGCTGTCTCTGATCATATTGCAACCCACAATAAGACCACCGTACTGCAAAGGATTAGCCTTCGCATATCCCCATCAAATGACTATCCAGATTTCTCACCCGGCTTTGATACAAGCACTATGGTGGTTTAGGGTATGTGGTCAATATTATACTTTTTTCAATGAAGGCAGTATTTACATTAGAATAACTACGACCGTGTCTTATGCACCATTGTTTCCACTTACCCACCAAAAAAAAAGCCAACACAAAGTTTCAAATAATTCCTAAATCCCTAAGTCTACATTATAGACTATCACATCTATTACTCCCCCCAGGAAAAGGAAGTCACCACAGTGACTATTACACGTGGGGAGATTCCTGGCATCAGTCCTCCGAGAGCAACTTCTTCCAACCATCCAGGAACAGTTTGGTGACAAACAATGCCTTTTCCAGTATGATGGAGCACCTTGCCATGAGGAAAAAGTGATAGCTAGGTGGCTCGGGGAACAAAACATCGATATTCTGGGTCCATGGCCAGGAAACTCTCCAGACCTTAATCACATTGAGAACTTGTGGTCAATCCTCAAGAGGTCGGTGGACAAACAAAAACCCACAAATTCTGACAAATTCCAAGCATTGATTATGCAAGAATGTGCTGCCATCAGTCAGGATGGGGCCCAGAAGTAAATAGACAGCATGCCAGGGCGGATTGCAGAGGTCTTGAAAAAGAAGGGTGAACACTGCAAAATATTGACTCTTTGCATCAACTTCATGTAATTGTCAATAAAAGCCTTTGACACGTATGAAATGCTTGTAATTATACTTCAGTATTCCATAGTAACATCTGACAAAAATATCTAAAGACACTGAAGCAGCAGACTGTGAAAATTAATATTTGTGTCATTCTCAAAACCTTTGGCCACGACTGTAGGGATACTGGAGTGGTAGAGGTAGATATGTATGGGGTAAGGTGACTAGGGACCAGGATATCTGACGAACAGAGTAGCAGCAGCGTATATGATGATTGCATGTGATGATCTTATGTGATGATGATGAGTGTGTGTAAATGTAGAGTCAGTATGAATATGTGTGCACGTTGTGTGTGTGTGTGTGTGTGTGTGTGTGTGTGTGTGTGTGTGTGTGTGTGTGTGTGTGTTTGTTGGAGTATGAGTGAGTATGTAGAGTCTTAGGATTGTGCATAGTCAGTGCAAAAATAAAAAATAAAGTAGAAGTCAATAGTGGTATTCCATTCTAGTCAGCTACACTACCATTCCATAGTTTGTGGTCACTTAGAAATGTCCTAGTTTTTGAAAGAAAAGCACATTTTTAATCCATTAAAATAACATCAAATTGATCAGAAATACAAGTCCTCAACAGGCAGCTTCATTAAATAGTACCCGCAAAACACCAGTCTCAACGTCAACAGTGAAGAGCCGACTCCAGGATGCTGGCCTTCTAGGTAGAGTTGCAAAGATAAAGCCATATCTCAGACTGGCCAATAAAAATAAAAGATTAAGATGGGCAAAAGAACACAGACACTGGACAGAGGAACTCTGCCTAGAAGGCCAGCATCCCGGAGTCGCCTCTTCGCTGTTGACATTGAGACTGGTGTTTTGCAGGTACAATTTAATGAAGCTGCCAGTTGAGGATTTGTGAGGCGTCTGTTTCTCAAACTAGACACTCTAATGTACTTGTCCCTCTGCGCAGGTGTGCACCAGGGCCTCCCACTCCTCTTTCTATTCTGGTTAGAGTCAGTTTGCGCTGTTCTGTTAAGGGAGTAGTACACAGCATTGTACCAGAACTTCATTTTCTTGGCAATTTCTTGCATGGAATAGCCTTCTTTTCTCACAACGAGAATAGACATGAGTTTCAGAAGAAAGTTATTTGTTTTCTAATGATCAATTCACCTTTTAAATGATAAACTTGGAATAGCTAATACAACGTGCCATTGGAACACAGGAGTGATGGTTGCTGATAATGGGCCTCTGTACGGACATGTAGATATTCCATAAAAAATCTGCTGTTTACAACATTACAATGTCTACACTGTATATCTGATACATTTTAGGTTATTTTAATGGACAAAAAAAATATTTTTTTCTTTCAAAAACAAGGACATTTCTTCGTGACCCCAAACTTTTGCACGGCAGTGTTCAGTGCCTTGCAAAAGTATTCACCCCCCTTGGCGTTTTTCCTATTTTGTTGCATAACAACCCATCATTTTAATACATTTTTATTTGGATTTCATGTAATGGACATAAACAAAATAGTCCAAATTGGTGAAGTGTAATGAAAAAAAAAGGAAAAAAAATGGGGGAAAAAACGGAAAAGGGGTGTGTTCAACCCCTTTGCTATGAAGCCCCTAAATACGATTTGGTGCAACCAATTACCTTCAAAAGCCACATAATTAGTAAGCTTGCACACATGTGGACTTTATTTAAGTATCACATGATCTGTCACATGATCTCAGTATATATACACACCTGTTCTGAAAGGCCCCAGAGTCTACAACACCACTAAGCAAGGGGTACCACCAAGCAAGCTGTCACGCCCTGATCATAGAGAGCCTTTGTTTCTCTATGGTATAGTTGGTCAGGGCATGACTGGGGGGTATTCTAGTTTATATTTTCTATGTGGGGTTCTAGTTTAGTATTTCTATGTTGGTGATTTGTATGATTCCCAATTAGAGGCAGCTGGTAATCATTGTCTCTAATTGGGGATATTAGAGACATATTTAAGTAGCATATTTCCCACCTGTGTTTGTGGGATATTGTTTATGTGTAGTTGCATGTTTAGCACTCCATTGTCGTCCCGTTTAGTTTATTCTTTATTGTTTTGTTGTGTGGTTCACTTACTTAATAAAAAAAGATGTGGAACCCAGATCACGCAGCACATTAGTCCGATAATTCTTATGACGAACATGACACAAGCGGCACTATGAAGACCAAGGAGCTCTTCAAACAGGTCAGGGACAAAGCTGTTGAGAAATACAGATTGGTGTTGGGTTATAAAAAAAAATAGCAGAAACTTTGAACATCCCATGGAGCACCATTAAATCCATTATTAAGAAATGTAAAGAATATGGCACCACAACAAACCTGCCAAGAGAGGGCCACCGAACAAAACTCACGGACCAGGCAAAGAGGGAATTAATCAGAGGTAACAAAGAGACCAAAGATAACCCTGAATGGGGCTGCAAAGCTCCACAGTGGAGATTGGAGTATCTGTCCATAGGAACACTTTAAGCCACACACTCCACAGAGCTGGGCTTTACGGAAGAGTGTCCAGAAAAAATAAACAAACATGTTTGGTGTTCGCCAAAAGGCACGTGGGAGACTCCCCAAACATATTGAAGAAGGTACTCTGGTCAGATTTGACTAAAATGTAGCTTTTTGGCCATCAAGGAAAACGCTATGTCTGGCGCAAACCCAACACCTCTCATAACCTTGAGAACACCATCCTCACAGTGAAGCATGATGGTGGCAGCATCATGCTGTGGGGATGTTATTCATCGGTAGGGACTGGGAAACTGGTCAGAATTGAAGGAATGATGGCGCTAAATACATGGAAAGTATTGAGGGAAACCTGTTTCAGTCTTCCAGAGATTTGAGACTGGGACAGAGGTTCACCTTCCAGCAGGACAATGACCCTAAGCATACTGCTAAAGCAACACTTGAGTGGTTTAAAGAGAAACATTTAAATGTCTTGGAATGGCCTAGTCAAAGCCCAGACCTCAATCCAATTGAGAATCTGCGGTATGACTTAAAGATTGCCGTACACCAGCAGAACCCATCCAACTTGAAGGAGCTGGAGCGGTTTTGCCTTGAAGAATGGGCAAAAATCCCAGTGGCTAGATATGCCAAGCTTATAGAGACATTATGCACGCTCAAGTTTCTGTTTTTTTGTCTTATTTCCTGTTTTGTTTCACAAAAAAATATATTTTGCATCTTCAAAGTGGTAGGCATGTTGTATAAATCAAATTATACTAACCCCCCCAGAAATCTATTTTAATTCCAGGTCGTAAGGCAACAAAATAGGAAACATGCCTAGGGGGTGAATACTTTCGCAAGCAACTGTAAGTGTCTTGCTCATCACTATACAGTATATCTGATCTGACGATGATGTGACTGATCTGTAGAGGCAGCCATATCAGATCTCATTTGCATTTACATTCCCTGTTTCTCTTTCATGTGCCATTTGGGTTCCATCTGTCGAGATAATTGATTATGAGTACGGTGTCCATTTTAGGACAGTCACACATCGAGGAAAGGATTCACTTCTTCCAGTCGATTACAGTGCATTCAGAAGGTATTCAAACCAATTTACTTTTTCCATATTGTGTTGTGTTAAAGCCAGAATTTAAAATGGCTTGAATTGAGATGTTGTGTCGCTGGCCTACACACTATAGTCCATAATGTCAAAGTGTAATTATATTAATAGAAGTAAAAAAATTGCCTGAGTGAGTTTTTGAGACTTAGTGTTTTCCCAGTGTCACTGTGATCCTGCCGTTTCCCAGTAAAGTATTATGTTTATACTAAACCACTGATTCCTCGTCTGGTCTCTTCTCTGCACCTGGGTCCAACCTCACCATGTCACAAAATGACAGAGTGGAAAGGACACCTGTACAGAATAAAAACATTAAAAACATACATTCTGTTTGCAATAAGGCACTAAAGTAAAACTGCAAATTATGTTGCAACGAAATTAACTTTATGTTGTGAATACAAAGTGTTATGTTTTGGGCAAACACAACACATCACGGAGTACAATTCTAAATATTTTCATGCATAGTTCTGGCTGCATCATGTTATGGGTATGCTTGCCATTGGCAAGGACCTCAGAGTTTTTTTTCCGCTAAAAATAAATGGAATAGATCTAATCACAGGCAAAATCCTACATGAAAACCTGGTTGTCTGCTTTCCAACAGACACTGGCAGACAAATTCACCTTTCAGCAGGACAACAACCTAAAACACAAGGCCAAATATACAATGGAGTTTGCTTACCAAGACAACATTGAATGTTCCAGAGTGGCCTAGTTACAGTTTTTAACTATATCGTCTTGAAAATGGCTGTCTAGCAATGATCAATGACCAACTTGACAAAGCTTGAATTTTTTTTTAAAGAATAATGTCCAATATTGTAGAATCCAGGTGTGAAACGCTGTTAGATACTTATCCAGAAAGACTCTATAATCAGCTATAATCACTGCCAAAGTTCATTCTAACATGAATACTTATGTAAATTAGATATTTCTGTTCTCCATTTTCAATCAATTTTGAAAATTTTTCCAAAAACATGTTATCACTGTCATTATGAGGTATTGTGTGTGGATGGGTGAGAGAAAAAAATACATGTAAACTATTTTGAATTCAGTCTAACACAACAAAAATGTGGAATTAGTCAAGGGGTATGAACACTTTCTGAATGCACTGTACTTCAAGCGACAACAACACCGACTCCAAGAGTCAGAGACTCCAAGCGACAATGACACCATCTCAAGCCATAAAGACACCAACTCTGAGCGACAACAACACCAACACTAAAATAGTTTTTGACTTTGATCTGCCAGAGGAGGTTGGTTGGTTTCAGCAAGGTCACTGGACACTGTCATGGCCCAGGTATGCGTGCCAAATGGCACCCTATTCCCTACATAGTGCACTAGATTTGACCAGATCCCAATAAGGCCTGGTCAAAAGTAGTGATTTATGGAGGGAATAGGGGTCATTTGGGACACAGCCCTGGCCCCGGCCAGATTACCAACCCTTGTAATAGGATCTGCCATTTTCTCTAATAGAACACAGAGGCTTAGCCCCAAGCTCGGGTCTCACTCTCGTCCCGCAATCACCACACAGGCACACAAAGCGTCGCCGTAATCCTGTCTCTCTGCTCACAGGAAGGGGAGATTAGTTGCCTTTAGACATGAGTGAGAGGATGCACAGAGTTGCTTATACCCGCCGCAAAATGGAGTCTCGGCTTCCAAGGCGAAAATCCTCCCAACTAAGCCGTAATGAAAAGTGACTGGATCGCAATAACGGGGGATTTATTTGCTGGGATTTATTTACAGTGTTGCTCATTTTCCAGTGGTTTCCTATTATTCAATTGAGAAACGCAGATGGAAGATGTAGACTCTGCAGTTATTACATTGTAATACATGAGTAACAACATCTCGTTGATAGTTTTTCAAAAGCTGTTCAAGTCATTGTGCTTTTATGAAGTAAAAAGTGTTTTTCAGTTTGCTCCAATGTGAATCCATGCACAATTAACTTGCTTACTATACATTGAGACCATCAGTGGATATTAAAATCACCAGATATTGTTTTTGACAGGCTTCTCAGTCGTAAATGTAGTGCAGGTTTTAAAATATGACCTCATATGTCATTACTTTCACAAAGACAAAAATGTACAATCATTATTTCATAATGGACTTTTAAATTACTTGGCTAATGCCTCATAGGTCTTAGTCATACTTGTCATAGAACAATATCATTCATTTGTTCTTGTGTGGCCCAACATTTCCATTTGACGAACACAAAACACAGATTTTGTTTTTCTGCATTTACTCTCCGGAGAGCTAGGAAAAACATCATAAGCCAAACCCACAGTAGAGTTGAATTTAGCATTGTCAATATTAGTTGTTTTGTTTTGGGATGAGAGTCATTGCACAGAAGCAATTCCATTTCAAAATATTTATTGATTGAGACATTGAGTAAAAAAAAAAAGCACAAAAGTGAGAGAATTATCGCTCACTAGAAGGACGAAAAGTTTATTTTCAGTCGTGCACGTCTTTTGTCCTCTCTCTGGTATGCTATTCAAGGTTAAACTGACTTCAGCCAACCTGCCGAGTTGCCATGGTAACTGGCATTCATCCCTTTAACAAGTTCTGGGGGGGGGCGTCAACCTCCCAGCTCCTGGGCTTGAGGGCAAGCTGAAACAGAATATCATGAAATTCCCCCAAAAACTCAAATGTAGTATTGAATGCTGAATATCTAAAGCCAATTGCAAATAAGATGCTACATAATAAACCAAACATTGCTTTTCTCCCATATCCTAAGGTGAGGAATGGTTAACCATCTGCTTGTTTTTGTAAGTCTGCAAGCGTTTGTGTGTTACAGCTAATATGGGCAAAGAAAATTGTAAGGCAACATAGTGATTTATCGCTGTGGAGGCTGTGGTTAATTGAATACATGGGTGTCATCTGTCTAAGGTTTGTGGATGATAAATGCTGGGGTGGGAGATGCATAACAGACACAAATAAGAACCGGGATATGTCAACAGCTCAAGCTAGGGGTTCAAGATGATCCCCCCCCCCCCCCCCCCCCTGTTTGACTTGGTTGCTCGCTGTGCTTGGCACCAAGTCAAGGCGAAACTGCATTAATGCCCTTTAAAGTGCCACGTTAGCAATCAATACTGGGCGACAGAGTGCATCAGCTCATCCTCATGCTATTGTGCCCAGATTCCTCACAATTCCTTCTAAATATTTGAAGCCATACTCCAAAAGGAGCAGGAAGTCCAGGGGTCTGTGGTGAAGAGGTAATTCATGCAAACTCCAAGTATTGACGAGGCATATAGGCTTTTCAAAACGTTGAAGGGGCCTTTGAAGATGGGGTCCATGGCGTGTTTTTATCCGAGTGAGGCGAGTCCTTTGATGAGGAGTGATTAACGGCACCCCGTATGGCGAGGAGAGGAACTCCATGCTACGCGGTAAACAGCGTGTGCCAGCGCCGGTTTGCCACCCAGCAGCACCTTTGAAGAAGCCCACAATTGACTTCGCAGTCTCAAGTCTGCGATGTCCTAATCACCTTCAACAAATCGCCTTGCCTGTCCTAAACGACAACAAAAACTAAAAGAGACAAAAACAAAATAACAGAGAGAATGTTCTGGGAGTCTCTCAGAATTATTTTGGAGTCTCATTTCAAACGATAACTGAGTGTGCATATATCGTATCACACACACATACCTGTATGTGGATATCTCTCAAACATTAATCATAACATGTGTTCTCTAAGTATTCATACATTTTTTGTCTCTAGCTTTAGTAGTGCCAAAATCGACACACCACAGATTTGTTTGATCTCAGTGGAATCTGCTAATTGGCCAACTGGTGGAGTAGGCAATGTGGGTCCAAACTTGCGAATATTAGAAAAAGTTTGCTTTAGTTTAAGCATCAGCCAATTAAAAACATTGACGTAGTTGCTTGTGATCAAAGGCTACATGTTAACATTTCCCATTATATAACCTGCCACATTTATCCCTATGCTAACCTCACCTCACCAGGTGGCAGTGATTATTTCCAGTAACAAATTCCGCATCATCCTATCAAAGATCTTAAACCTTTTCTCCATAAACCAATGGCATTTCTTAAAATAAACTCAACAAAAACGTTCCCTTTTCAGGACCCTGTCAAAGATAATTCGTAAAAATCCAAATAACTTCACAGATATTCATTGTTAAGGATTTAAACACGGTTTCCCATGCTTTCCCAATGTTTCCCATTAAAGAGGCCTTTCTACTGAGGCCTTTCTACTGAAAAACCACAAAAGAAAGATCCCCAGGGGATCTGAGTGAACGTGACTTAGGCCTGTTGCAAGGAGGCATGATATGGCCAGTGCAATAAAGTGCAATGTCCGTACTGTGAGAAGCTTAAGACAGTGCTACAGGAATGGAGAGCTGATCGTCCTCGCAGTGGCAGACCACGTGTAACAACACCTGCACGGGATCGGTACATCCGAACATCACACCTGCGGGACAGAGATGAGAGGCTGGACTGAGGGCTTGTAGGCCTGTTGTAAGGCAGGTACACACCAGACATCACTGGCAACAATGTCACCTATGGGCACAAACCCTCTGTAGCTGGACCAGACAGGACTGGCAAAAAGTGCTCTTCACTGACAAGTCGCGTTTTTGTCTCACCAGGGGTGATGGTCGGATTCATGTTTATTGTCGAAGGAATGAGCGCTACACCGAGGCCTGTACTCTAGAGCGGGATCGATTTGGAGGCGGTGTGTCACAGAATCACTGAGCTTGTTGTCATTGCAGGCAATCTCAATGCTGTACGTTACAGGGAAGACATCCTCCTCCCCCATGACAATGCCACCAGTCATACTGCTTGTTCTGTGCATGATTTCCTGCAAGACAGGAATGTCAGTGTTCTGCCATGGCCAGCGAAGAGCCCGGATCTCAATCCCATTGAGCACATATGGGACCTGTTCGATTGGAGGTTGAGGGCTAGGGCCATTCCCCCCAGAAATGTCCGTGAACTTGCAGGTGCCTTGATGGAAGAGTGGGGTAACATCTCACAGCTAGAACTGTCAAATCTGGTGCAGTCCATAAGGAGGAGATGCACTGCAGTACATAATGCCGCTGGTGGCCACACCAGATACTGTTACTTTTGATTTTGACCCACCCTTTGTTCAGGGACACATTATTCCATTTCTGTTAGTCACATTTCTGTTATGTCTGTGGAACTTGTTCAGTTTATGTCTCAGTTGTTGAATCTTGTTAAGTTCCTTCAATTATTTAAGTTTGCTGAAAATAAACGCAGTTGACAGTGAGAGGACATTTCTTTTTTTGTTGAGTTTAGGTAAACTTGGTCAACAGAGGGATATATTTAAACATCCACAATCAAGGTTTACTTTTGCTCCTCTTAACGTGGTATGTCTCAAGTGTTGAATGCCAACTTTGCATGATAATCGCACCTTTGACTAGGCTACTTACAAATGTTACGTTGAACAAAATGCAAAAGACTAATTTTCACATATTACCACGTTTCTGCTTATCCGTCTCACACACATTCATGTGATTTTAGAGAGAAAAGATAAAGGAGGTTTCAACAGCATTTAAGTTCATAGTGTTTTTTTTAAGTGAAGGAGCCTGATGGACTTGGCAAATAGAAAAAACAATGGGATACGAACTTGCCGTCAAAAATCACCAAGAGCCAGACGCGCAACACTGTGTGCTAATTGTTCAGTTGGTGAGTGTTTTAGTACGTTTGATAAGCAGATGTTGCTGTTTGACTGCTTTTAAGGATGCTCTCATGGAACATTTTTATATTACATCCAACTACATAGATTTTAATTGGCTGGTACAAGATTTGAACCAAATATAATCACGGCCACTTGGTAAAGTTAGCATAGTGTTACGGTTTTCTTCCGTCGAAAGAGAGGACCAAAATGCATGGTTATTTATAAAAATCGATAATAAAGATGAAAATACGAACAATATACAAAAAACAATAAACGTGAAAAACCGAAACAGCCCTATCTGGTTCAACAAACACAGAGACAGGAACAATCACCCACAAAACACTCAAAGAATATGGCTGCCTAAATATGGTTCCCAATCAGAGACAACGATAAACACCTGCCTCTGATTGAGAACCACTCTAGATAACCATAGACTTACCTAGACTACTTCACTAAACCACAATCCCATAACCTACAAAAAAACCCTAGACAAAACACACCACATAAATACCCATGTTACACCCTGGCCTGACCAAAATAATAAAGAAAACACAAAATACTAAGGCCAGGGCATGACACATAGACCTTTATTCACGTGCAACTGCGTCAACAATTTTAATTGTTCTCATGTTCACAAGTTTTGACCCAGAGTCTTTTTCCTATGGCCCTGGTCAAAAGGAGTGCACTACATAGGGAATAGGTTGCCATTTGGGAATCGGACACTGTCACCTGGGGACCTTTTGTAACGGTTTTCTGTATGAGAAGGAGAGTCGGACCAAAATGCAGCGTGTAGATTGCGATCCATGTTTATTCAACAAACGAAACACGAATCTAAATACAAACACTACAAAAAACAATAAACGTAACGAAAACCAAAACAGCCTATACTAGTGTAAACTAACACAGAATAAGGACATCAAGACACTAAGGACAATCACCCACGACAAACTCAAAGAATATGGCTGCCTAAATATGGTTCCCAATCAGAGACAACGATAAACACCTGCCTCTGATTGAGAACCACTTCAGACAGCCATAGACTTAGCTAGAACACCCCACTAGCTACAATCCCCATACATACACACCACATACAAAAACCCATGCCACACCCTGGCCTGACCAAATAAATAAAGATAAACACAAAATACTTCGACCAGGGCGTGACAGAACCCCCCCCCCCCCCCCCTAAGGTGCGGACTCCCGAACGCACCTCAAAACAATAGGGAGGGTCCGGGTGGGCGTCTGTCCATGGTGGCGGCTTCGGCGCGGGACGTGGACCCCACTCAATCAATGTCTTAGTCCCTTCTCCTCGCGTCCTTGGATAGTCCACCCTCGCCGCCGACCATGGCCTAGTAGTCCTCACCCAGAACCCCACTGGACTGAGGAGCAGATCGGACTGAGGGGCAGCTCGGGACTGAGGCAGCACGGGACTGAGGGGAAGCTCAGGAGTGAGAGGAAGCTCAGGAGTGAGAGGAAGCTCAGGAGTGAGAGGAAGCTCAGGCAGGTTGATGAATCTACCAGATCCTGGCTGGCTGGTGGTTTCGGCAGATCCTGGCTGACTGGCGGTTTCGGCAGATCCTGGCTGACTGGCAGATCCTGGCCGATCCTGGCTGACTGGCAGATCCTGGCCGATCCTGGCTGACTGGCAGATCCTGGCCGACTGGCAGATCTGGCAGATCCTGGCCGACTGGCAGATCTGGAAGAGTCTGGCCGACTGGCAGATCTGGAAGAGTCTGGCCGACTGGCAGATCTGGAAGAGTCTGGCCGACTGGCAGATCTGGAAGAGTCTGGCCGACTGGCAGATCTGGAAGAGTCTGGCCGACTGGCAGATCTGAAAGAGTCTGGCCGACTGGCAGATCTGGAAGAGTCTGGCCGACTGGCAGATCTGGAAGAGTCTGGCCGACTGGCAGATCTGGAAGAGTCTGGTCGACTGGCAGATCTGGAAGAGTCTGGCCGACTGGCAGATCTGGAAGAGTCTGGTCGACTGGCAGATCTGGAAGAGTCTGGTCGACTGGCAGATCTGGAAGAGTCTGGTCGACTGGCAGATCTGGAAGAGTCTGGTCGACTGGCAGATCTGGAAGAGTCTGGTCGACTGGCAGATCTGGAAGAGTCTGGTCGACTGGCAGATCTGGAAGAGTCTGGTCGACTGGCAGATCTGGAAGAGTCTGGTCGACTGGCAGATCTGGAAGAGTCTGGTCGACTGGCAGCTCTGGCTGCTCCATGCTGACTGGCTGCCCCATGCTGACTGGCAGCTCTGGCTGCTCCATGCTGACTGGCGGCCCTGGCTGCTCCATGCTGACTGGCGGCCCTGGCTGCTCCATGCTGACTGGCGGCCCTGGCTGCTCCATGCTGACTGGCGGCCCTGGCTGCTCCATGCTGACTGGCGGCCCTGGCTGCTCCATGCTGACTGGCGGCCCTGGCTGCTCCATGCTGACTGGCGTCCTTGGCTGCTCCATGCTGACTGGCGGCTCTGGCTGCTCCATGCTGACTGGCGGCCCTGGCTGCTCCATGCTGACTGGCGGCCCTGGCTGCTCCATGCTGACTGGCGGCTCTGGCTGCTCCATGCTAACTGGCGGCTCTGGCTGCTCCATGCTAACTGGCGGCTCTGGCTGCTCCTTGCAGACTGGCAGCTCTGGCGGCTCCTTGCAGACTGGCAGCTCTGGCGGCTCCTTGCAGACTGGCAGCTCTGGCGGCTCCTTGCAGACTGGCAGCTTTGGCGGCATCCTGCAGACTGGCAGCTCTGGCGGCTCCTTGCAGACTGGCAGCTCCTTGCAGACTGGCAGCTCCTTGCAGACTGGCAGCTCCTTGCAGACTGGCAGCTCCTTGCGGACTGGCAGCTCCTTGCAGACTGGCAGCTCCTTGCAGACTGGCAGCTCCTTGCAGACTGGCAGCTCCGAACAGGCGGGAGACTCCGGCAGCGCTGTAGAGGCGGAAAGCTCTGACAGCGCTAAACAGGCGGGAGACTCCGACAGCGCTGGAGAGGAGGAAGGCTCCGGCAGCGCTGGACAGGCGAGGCGCACTGTAGGCCTGATGCGTGGTGCTGGCACTGGTGGTACTGGGCCGAGGACACGCACAGGAAGCCTGGTGCGGGGAGCTGCTACCGGAGGGCTGGGGTGTGGAGGTGGTACTGTAAAAAACGGACCGTGCAGGCGCACTGGAGCTCTTGAGCACCGAGCCTGCCCAACCTTACCTGGTTGAATGCTCACGGTCGCCCTGCCAGTGCGGCGAGGTGGAATAGCCCGCACTGGGCTATGCAGGCGAACCGGAGACACCGAGCGCAAGGCTGGTGCCATGTAAGCCGGCCCAAGGAGACGCACTGGGGACCAGCTGCGTAGAGCCGGCTTCATGGCATTAGGCTCGACGCTCAATCTAGCCCGGCCGACACGCAGAGCTGGAATATACCGCACCGGGCTATGCACCTGCACTGGAGACACCATGCGCACCACTGCATAACACGGTGCCTGTCCGGTCTCTCTAGCCCCCCGGTAAGCACAGGGAGTCTGCGCAGGTCTCCTACCTGGCGTAGCCATACTCCCTGTTAGCCCCCCCCCCCCCAATACATTTTTGGGGCTGCCTCTCTGGCCTCCTTGCCAGCCGTGTTCCCTCTTATCGCCGGCTCCTCTCTCCGGCTGCCTCTGCTCTCCTAAGTGCCTCCACCTGTTCCCATGGGAGGCGATCTCTTCCAGCCAGTATCTCCTCCCAAGTGTAACAGCCCTTGCCATCCAAAACGTCCTCCCATGTCCATTCCTCTTTACGCTGCTGTTGCTGCCTGTTGACACGCTGCTTGGTCCGTTGGTGGTGGGTGATTCTGTAACGGTTTTCTGTATGAGAAGGAGAGTCGGACCAAAATGCAGCGTGTAGATTGCGATCCATGTTTATTCAACAAACGAAACACAAATCTAAATACAAACACTACAAAAAAAAACAATAAACGTAACGAAAACCGAAACAGCCTATACTAGTGTAAACTAACACAGAATAAGGACATCAAGACACTAAGGACAATCACCCACGACAAACTCAAAGAATATGGCTGCCTAAATATGGTTCCCAATCAGAGACAACGATAAACACCTGCCTCTGATTGAGAACCACTTCAGACAGCCATAGACTTAGCTAGAACACCCCACTAGCTACAATCCCCATACATACACACCACATACAAAAACCCATGCCACACCCTGGCCTGACCAAATAAATAAAGATAAACACAAAATACTTCGACCAGGGCGTGACAGAACCCCCCCCCCCCTAAGGTGCGGACTCCCGAACGCACCTCAAAACAATAGGGAGGGTCCGGGTGGGCGTCTGTCCATGGTGGCGGCTTCGGCGCGGGACGTGGACCCCACTCAATTAATGTCTTAGTCCCTTCTCCTCGCGTCCTTGGATAGTCCACCCTCGCCGCCGACCATGGCCTAGTAGTCCTCACCCAGAACCCCACTGGACTGAGGAGCAGATCGGACTGAGGGGCAGCTCGGGACTGAGGCAGCTCGGGACTGAGGGGAAGCTCAGGAGTGAGAGGAAGCTCAGGAGTGAGAGGAAGCTCAGGAGTGAGAGGAAGCTCAGGCAGGTTGATGAATCTACCAGATCCTGGCTGGCTGGCGGTTTCGGCAGATCCTGGCTGACTGGCGGTTTCGGCAGATCCTGGCTGACTGGCAGATCCTGGCCGATCCTGGCTGACTGGCAGATCTGGCAGATCCTGGACGACTGGCAGATCTGGAAGAGTCTGGCCGACTGGCAGATCTGGAAGAGTCTGGCCGACTGGCAGATCTGGAAGAGTCTGGCCGACTGGCAGATCTGGAAGAGTCTGGCCGACTGGCAGATCTGGAAGAGTCTGGCCGACTGGCAGATCTGGAAGAGTCTGGCCGACTGGCAGATCTGGAAGAGTCTGGCCGACTGGCAGATCTGGAAGAGTCTGGCCGACTGGCAGATCTGGAAGAGTCTGGCCGACTGGCAGATCTGGAAGAGTCTGGTCGACTGGCAGATCTGGAAGAGTCTGGTCGACTGGCAGATCTGGAAGAGTCTGGTCGACTGGCAGATCTGGAAGAGTCTGGTCGACTGGCAGCTCTGGCTGCTCCATGCTGACTGGCTGCCCCATGCTGACTGGCAGCTCTGGCTGCTCCATGCTGACTGGCGGCCCTGGCTGCTCCATGCTGACTGGCGGCCCTGGCTGCTCCATGCTGACTGGCGGCCCTGGCTGCTCCATGCTGACTGGCGGCCCTGGCTGCTCCATGCTGACTGGCGGCCCTGGCTGCTCCATGCTGACTGGCGGCCCTGGCTGCTCCATGCTGACTGGCGGCCCTGGCTGCTCCATGCTGACTGGCGGCCCTGGCTGCTCCATGCTGACTGGCGGCTCTGGCTGCTCCATGCTAACTGGCGGCTCTGGCGGCTCCTTGCAGACTGGCAGCTCTGGCGGCTCCTTGCAGACTGGCAGCTCTGGCGGCTCCTTGCAGACTGGCAGCTCTGGCGGCTCCTTGCAGACTGGCAGCTTTGGCGGCATCCTGCAGACTGGCAGCTCTGGCGGCTCCTTGCAGACTGGCAGCTCCTTGCAGACTGGCAGCTCCTTGTGGACTGGCAGCTCCTTGCAGACTGGCAGCTCCTTGCAGACTGGCAGCTCCTTGCAGACTGGCTGCTCCGAACAGGCGGGAGACTCCGGCAGCGCTGTAGAGGCGGAAAGCTCTGACAGCGCTAAACAGGCGGGAGACTCCGACAGCGCTGGAGAGGAGGAAGGCTCCGGCAGCGCTGGACAGGCGAGGCGCACTGTAGGCCTGATGCGTGGTGCTGGCACTGGTGGTACTGGGCCGAGGACACGCACAGGAAGCCTGGTGCGGGGAGCTGCTACCGGAGGGCTGGGGTGTGGAGGTGGTACTGGAAAAAACGGACCGTGCAGGCGCACTGGAGCTCTTGAGCACCGAGCCTGCCCAACCTTACCTGGTTGAATGCTCACGGTCGCCCTGCCAGTGCGGCGAGGTGGAATAGCCCGCACTGGGCTATGCAGGCGAACCGGAGACACCGAGCGCAAGGCTGGTGCCATGTAAGCCGGCCCAAGGAGACGCACTGGGGACCAGCTGCGTAGAGCCGGCTTCATGGCATTAGGCTCGAAGCTCAATCTAGCCCGGCCGACACGCAGAGCTGGAATATACCGCACCGGGCTATGCACCTGCACTGGAGACACCATGCGCACCACTGCATAACACGGTGCCTGTCCGGTCTCTCTAGCCCCCCGGTAAGCACAGGGAGTCTTCCAGCCAGTATCTCCTCCCAAGTGTAACAGCCCTTGCCATCCAAAACGTCCTCCCATGTCCATTCCTCTTTATGCTGCTGTTGCTGCCTGTTGACACGCTGCTTGGTCCGTTGGTGGTGGGTGATTCTGTAACGGTTTTCTGTATGAGAAGGAGAGTCGGACCAAAATGCAGCGTGTAGATTGCGATCCATGTTTATTCAACAAACGAAACACAAATCTAAATACAAACACTACAAAAAAAAACAATAAACGTAACGAAAACCGAAACAGCCTATACTAGTGTAAACTAACACAGAATAAGGACATCAAGACACTAAGGACAATCACCCACGACAAACTCAAAGAATATGGCTGCCTAAATATGGTTCCCAATCAGAGACAACGATAAACACCTGCCTCTGATTGAGAACCACTTCAGACAGCCATAGACTTAGCTAGAACACCCCACTAGCTACAATCCCCATACATACACACCACATACAAAAACCCATGCCACACCCTGGCCTGACCAAATAAATAAAGATAAACACAAAATACTTTGACCAGGGCGTGACACCTTTGTACAGTCAGGAGACCAACGCAGCTTTAACAAACTGAGTGCCAAGCTAGTGACACTTTCGGATGCAAAACACACAACACATTATGCTGAAGTAACCCCAGCTAATACCATATACTGTAATGACAGTAGACCTCATCGTGACAGTGTCAAATTCATTCCAGTCCACATCTATAATTAGTTGTAGTTATTAAAACAAGTCTGTGTCAGAAGGTAAGATAATTGCTTGTGTGTTTGTTTCTGAACACTTTTTTATTAAATGATGGTTCTGACCTAACTATTAAATATGATTGAAATGATCCTCCTCCCTGGTTCTGTATGGGAAACATTTCAGACTCAGTCACAGATGAGGAGTTCGTTAATGGTGCTTATAATTCTTATTTTTTTGGTTTCCTGGAGTGGGAAGATGGCTGATAAGCAAAAACAGTAGGAAGAGAGAATCTGTTAAGGTACTTTTGGTGGGACGAGCTCACCCCAGGGTGCTCCACAGCCCTAAACTATCGGTTGACCCCTCCTTATGGGGTCACGAGGAATAACAAGCTCCCGAGAGGAGCACACCTGAAGAAAAGACGTCTCCACTTGATGTTTGTGTTTCATCTAACAGCATGTAAGGGAATTCCCTGCGCCTCACTTTTGTTCGTTGTTAATGTGTAATTGGGTTAGCCACGAGAGGAAACATTTGAACTTTGCACTTTGGGAGATTTTTTTTCTTTGCCAAAAACGGATTCATTATACCAAACAATGCTATCCCCTGTGTTCAGCATAGAGAGCTGCAGAAATTCAACATGAGTCCTGTAGAGTAGGATGCTGTTTAAATGTCTTGTGACAGGGGAACAAGTGTGTCCTTTATAGGTTACATTTCCTAGAAAAATATAAAAATGAGCTCCCAACTATGGGTTGATCTCTAAATTGAGAAGAATCTCAATAGTTAAAACATCTGCGTAAATCATACATTGCCATCAAGAGGACATTTGTGCACAAATGCAAGATCTATCAGACTCTTGAGAGTATCTCAAGTTGGGATTCGGCGCTGTGGGCCTACTTCATGATTACTATGTCCACTCCTTGTCAGTGCAAATCGGACCTTATTCCAATTACAGGGGAGACCAGGAAGGGACCATAATGGACCATAAACCTGAATTATCTTGGGATATCTGACCCGGGGATAGACCCCACTCTTATCCCAACTCTAATCCTATCACCATTGGCTATTTAGACACATTTAGACAACATTTTTTGAATGTTACTGAGACGTTGTTTAAACGTGTTCACCTCCTCAAGCTCATTCCATTACTCCAGTGTGACAACATGAGGCAGGACGTGATAGAGTCTGATTACAGTATTGAATGGGGTGTAATGGCACTAATAAGCACGTTAGCAAGTTGCTAATAGTGACAGAGCAGGGCTCGACCTTATGGCTCAGAAATGATTGCGGGTCGTTAATATGGCTGGTTTGTAGAAAATATACGTTGCTAGGAAAGACAGAGCAGCTTAATGCTCTGGCCTTTTGGGTTGTGTACAAAACCGTGTTCCTCCTCCCAAGGACATTGATCCGAACAGACAGCGTGAATTAAGTGGTTTTTCTCAGCCAAAATAACATTCTGCTACAGAGCATCTCAACGTAAAGAAAATAACTCTGCGCCACACTGACCTTGGAGATTCAGAAATTCTTTGCAGGCTTACTTATACAGATACATTCATGAACGTTCATACACACAGACCTTAAGTGCAGATACTTCTTGTGTGTTGCAGTGGGGGGAGTGCAGACCAAGATGTGTGTGCCCGTCATAGCTTTCCGCCACTATTAAACCATCTTCGACGCAATGTTCAACTTATTTTAGTTAACTGAAGTATGTGTGTACTTCTAAGATATTCGTCAAATGTTGTACATCCACCCGCAATTACATTTTTTTCCACAGCATTGTCTGATATAATATCCAACTTAGTCTTCCTTATATGGTTTGATCAAGCCAAAGAGTCAATCAGGAGCAAACAGGGTGTGGCCAGCAATCAGGAAATGGTGTGCCTTGTGGTGGAGATTGTTAACTTGCCCATATTCATGCCACTTCAGTAATCACAATGGAAAATTAATCATTGTTTTGCCTTCCTCATGATTAACAATGAAATGGTGCACATAGTTTATAACATCATTCCTAACATCATTCCTGGCCAGTCACCATGCCACCATCAATCAATTGATTGACCTGCTGTGGAACAACACATGGACTTTTTCTCAATTCATCCGTCCTCGATTCCTTGCATCCTCTCTCCTTGCCTCCTTTGCAAAAAAAAAAAACCTGTTGGAGAAGAAGGCCTGAGGGGAGGGTCCTGGGTTCTTCTCCTTCAATAAGGAGGCGAGGAGACAGGAAGCAAGGAATCGGGGAAAGACAATTTGCAATAGAGCCAATAATTTTCATGGTGTAAGTACTACAATAGGACAGAGGTAAAATGGACCTACAGGAAATAATCATTAATAACTGCAAAAGGAGAAAAGAAATGTCAGGGTTGTACAAGTCGAAAGGCACCGTGGGTCCAATTTTGGCAAACAAAAGGAGAGGCTGTTCATGATATCTTGTGAAAAATGTCCTCTTAGGCCTATCAGTGCCAAGTGGTAGATACTATTATCGCCCTTTAAAGAGAAGCCAACAGAAGTTTTGTTATGGTACTATCTCCCAGTGTGTGTATATGTGTGTGTGAGTGTGTGTGTGTGTGTGTGTGTGTGTGTGTGTGTGTGTGTGTGTGCGCGTGCGTGTGTGTGTGTGTGCGCGCGCGTGCGTGCGTGTAAAAAAGAGACAGACTTTCAGCAATCAAGTTACTGTATAAACGAGTAAAGAAGTATAACAAAAATATTGCAAAAATGTTTTTCCCAAAGTAACCCGCTCATGTGATGTCGAGATAACCCTAAGCAGCAGTAGCCTAGGCATGGGGTAGACGCAGCGTGCCTATCAATGCATATGTATAGCTGTGCTTGTGTACAGTGTGTGTGTGTGGCAGCTTTGCGATAAGTTGTGAGTCCATATCATTTGCCGTGCTATCAAACACTCTTAGAAGAAAAATCATTCCAAAAGGGTTCTTCGGCTGTTCCCATAGGAGAACCCTTTTTGGTTCCAGGTAGAACTATTTTGGGTTCCATTTAGAACCCTCTGTGGAAAGGATTCTACCTAGAACCAAAAGGGTTCTACCTGGAACCAAAAAGGGTTCTTCAATGGGTTCTCCTATGGGGACAGCCGAAGAACCCTATAAGGTTCTAGATATAACCTTTTTTTCTAAGAGTGAAGTTCTAACACAATTTTACACAGACTCCAGTAAACAGATGTTCTGCTCTCCACATTCAGTGTTAGAGTCAGTCTATTGGTAAAACCCTGCATTTGCTGCCCAGCAGTACAGTTTATTTTTTATAGAGAAGAGATCAAATGTAGAAGCTTGCAGACCTTCGCTATGTCTGTGTATTTCCTGAAAAAAAAGCTTTGAGGATTTGACAGCTAATTGAAATAATCCATTTGCTGCTAATTTACTAATCTAATCAGATTAATTCCAATTTGATTCTGACATGATAAGGTTCAAAGTACTGTGGTCATTTCATTGTGTCGAAAACAAATATAGAAGATATCAAATGAAAGGGTCGCTACAGTGGGATGTCAATCAAGCTTCAGAACTAAGAAACAAACAAGAGAATAGTTAGATAATGGTGAAATAGAAAGCAAAGCAGTGAATATCATATTGTAGTACAATTCAGTGCTGGGTGAGAAAACTCTGCATTAAATAAACCAAATGTCCAGCACAATAAACACTGAGTGGATAAAGATTAGGAACATCTTCCTAATGTTGAGTTGCACCCCCTTTTGCCCACAGAACAGCCTCAATTAGTCGGGGCATGGAACTCTACAAGGTGTCGAAAGCATTCAACAGGGATGCTGGCCCATGTTGACTCCAATGCTCCCCACAGTTGTGTCAAGTTGGCTGGATATCCTTTGGGTGGGGGACCATTCTTGATACACACAGGAAACTGTTGAGCGTAAAAAAAACAGCAGCATTGTAGTTCTTGACACACTCAAACCGGAGAGCCTGGCACCTACTACCATACCCCATCCAAAGGCACTTAAATCTTTTGTCTTGCACATTCACCCTCTGAAGGAAACACATACACAATCCATGTCTCAATTGTCTCAAGGCTTAAAAATCCTACTTTAGCCTGTCTGCACCCTTTCATCTACATTGATTAAAGTTGATTTAACAAGTGAGATAAATAAGGGATCATAGCTTTCACCTGGTCAGTCAGCCATAGAAAAAGCAGGTGTTCGTAATGTTCAGTGTATTTCTCCTATATTTAATGGTAACAGTTTCAATTTCATAAATACTGATAGAATAACAGTGCGTTTTCATACCACGTTGTAGTAAGGCATCACACCTTGTGGGTGTTTCTTCTGAACACCATGGAACACACTCTGGGGTGAAGTTTCCCCTGTGTAAAGATCTAACCTTAACCATTAATGGGGAGAATGCTAAACTGACCCAAGATCAGCATCTATGGGAAACTTCACCATACTCCATGCATAACAGAAATTGTGTGGTAGCCTATCCTGAACAATGTCAAAACTATCAAGTAAAACCTTCCCTTCCCTGATTGGTTATTGTGCCGTCATGTGCCCAACTATTTTCATAATTATACCTTGCTCAACTTGTGTTGTCAACAGCTATATCATTATCTCCTCACACTATCTCCTTCCATTGAAAATGACTGATTTCTGGTAGTTTGGTTAGTCAGTAGTACTTGGTAAAAAAAAACACGGTACATGGTAACACTCAAGGCTCAAAGAGACACCAATAAAGACTGAAATTGTGTTTGGCAGCTGTCTATTTCAAGATGCAAATGAAGTGACTCCATGTGGTTCCATGTCCATGGTACTCCATGACTTCTTTACTGCTGCATCAAAAGCCACCAAGAGCTACGACAACAACTGAGTTGAACTTTGCCTCGCCGACAGCTCAATCACAATGTCTCGAAGGTGCACCCCCATTTACATATGAAACGCATCTGTTAGTGAAGGGAATAGGTGGGAGATGGAAATACACTGTGTGTTTTCGAGTCTCTCAATCTCTTGCCTGCCTCAATGCCTGTTGGGAATGATTGCTGAAAAGCTCTTCCAGTGGAAACAGAAGTGTTAGATTGGATTGGACCCCAAGGAGACACACACACACACACACACACACACACACACACACACACACACACACACACACACACACACACACACACACACACACACACACACACACACACACACACACACACACTCATGAGGGTAAATTGGAGCAACGAACAAAGGAAAAATAAATTACGCTGAACCCTCTTATTAACAATTAGTGCCGGAGAGGGCTTGGTTAGCTTTTGTTTGTGCAGATTGTTTGGAGAGTTGCATCCTCTGCAGCTCTGGAGCAGTTTGTCTTCCCATTGTGTTAGCATTGCTCGTCATCATTGAAATAAGGAAGGCTATATTATTATCATCAATTCCAAACTTTCAAAGTAACCAATGTTTGGTTTTGTTTGGGATCTACTCTCTGCAGCTCTTTCTGGTCAAATGGCCTCGATGGAAATACTGTCATTGATTAGGCCATTTTTGTAGTCGCAATGATAACAACTTTTCATATTTGACAGCCTTGAAAATAGTTTTCAACCCCTAAACATCTGAAAGTAACTTTCAGCTTCAAGTTTATTGTGTCCAAGTTCCCTCTTCTCCTCCACCAGGGTGTCAGGATGCTCTCTCCTTCCTCCGTGGAGGCGAGTGCATCTGCCCGTCTGTCTCAGTCAGCAGAGACGCATCATGTGGCTCTTGTAGGTCAACCTGAACAACCTCTTACATCTGAACACAGCTGGTGAGTACCCGGTTCGGCAGTTGATTAGCAGATGTGTCTGTCACATTAGCCCTGGCCGTCTGCGACCCTGGGCAGGTAAGATAGGTCGGGGGCAGGTGGAGAGCCGGCAGCCTGCTGGCTAAACAGGGGGCTGAGAGGAGGCTGCTAGGGAGTGAGAGGAGGTTGGGGGAGATTGGCCTGAGAGAGTATAAAGGGAAAATGAGGTGGAGAGGGTGGTGTCACTCACAAACACCCAAAGACTACAAGAGAGAGGATTCCTCACCACCGGGCAACTGTGTGGCAAAGAGAAGCAGATGTTATCGTTTGTACACGTAACACGGAAGCTCCAGGTGTTCCTCCCATACTGTGAGAGAGTGAGAGAGATGGAGAGAGACAGAGAGAGAGAGGTTTCCGCAACAGGAGGAAACAGTCTGTTTCAAACAGTACATCCCCAACAGATTTACATAGTGCTCAAGGAACCTGTTATTCATGTTATTCACACATCGAGATCTGTTCCTATTCGCTCTCACGCGACCAATCGGCAGAGGATCATTAGCTCATCTCATGAAACATCTCTTTGCATAACCCCCATAGAATCATTAGGAATAGAAGGAAATCTGAATAGAAGCATGACACTTGAACATCAAAACCCAGAGGGAAAAACTGGTTGCAATGACATCATTATTATGTATTTGATTGTGCCATGATCACATACTGGTTGTAAAAGGACGTTTTTTTAGACTCTTTTGCAACCAGAAATTATACATTTTTAACTGGTTGTAATCTAGTTATCTGACCAATTAACAACAAAAATGTGACCTCTTTCCCTGCCGTCTTCATGACAGCAGAATATGACATCATTATTATGTCACATGCCATGTTCTTCTCACACTGGGAATGCCTTGCACTTCTCATTTGGTTTGCCCAATACTAAACATTTTTTTCTCTCTCGCTATTTCAGACATATCAATCACATGTTTACATTGCCATGAACATATTTCCTTCTAAAATAAGAAATTTAAGCCAATATTTGATCTTAATCTTGTTAAGAAAACCCATCTGGTGCTGAAGTCTGCTGTAGTGGTCTAAATTCCCACTCTGGACCACACATGCCCCCTCGGCGATCGGGGTTCGACGGCTGTGTGTGTAAAAAATTTAAATAAAATTAAAGGGGGATTGGAACTCCGGTCTCCTTCATTAAAAAAATGAAGAATACCCATCTGTTTTCTCTTTATTTGATATAAAACGTGTTCCGATGAGGGACAGTGCATTGTAGTTAGAGGCACATCACATTATGTGACAGAATGCAACACAGCAATTTGCAAGTCATGTATAATAAACTGGATGAACTCTGTTCTAGACTATCCTACCAACGGGACATTCAAATTTGTAATAGCTTATGTTTCACCAAATCGTGGCTGAACAACGACACGGATAATATACAGTTGGCTGGGTTTTATGTTCATCGGCAGGACAGAACAGCTACATACGGTAAGACGAGTGGAGTGTTTACGGACATATTCAATCTCTCCCTATCTGATGTCCTCACTTGCTTCAAGATGTCCACCATTGTTCCTATACCCAAGAAAGCAAAGGTAACAAAACTAAATGACTATCACCCCGTAGCACTCACTTCTTCCATCATGAAGTGCTTCGAGAGGCTATTTAAGGATCATATCACTTCCATCTTATCTTACACCCTAGACCCACTTAAATTTACCTACCGCCCCAATAGATCCACAAACGATGCAATCGTCATCGCACTGCACACTGCCCCATCCCATTTGGACAAGAGGAATACCTATGTAAGAATGCTGTTCATTGACTATAGCTCAGCCTTCAACACCATAGTACCCTTCAATGTCATGATTAAGCTCAGGGCCCTGGGTCTGAACCCCGCCCTGTGCAACTGAGGCCTGGACTTCCTGATGGGCTGCACCCAGGTGGTGAACATTGGAAACAATACCTCCACTACGCTGATCTTCAACACAGGGGTCCCACAAGGGTTCATGCTCAGCCCCCTCCTGTACTCCCTGTTCAAACATGACTACGTGGCCATGCGCTTCTCCACTTCAAAAATCAAGTTTGCAGATGACACAACAGTAGTAAGCCTGATTACCAACATTGACCAACATCCCCTCTCTCCACTGGGATTCTCTGCCTCTAACCCTATTACAGGGGCTGAGTCACTGGCTTACTGGTGCTCTTCCATGCCATCCCTATGAGGGGTGCGTCGCTTGAGTGGCTTGAGTCACTGACTTGATCTTCCTGTCCGAGTTGACGCCCCCCTTCGGTTTGTGCCGTGGCGGAGATCTTTGTGGGCTATACTCAGCCTTGTCTCAGGATGGTAAATTGGTGGTTGAAGTTATGCCTCTAGTGGTGTGTGGGCTGTGCTTTGGCAAAGTGGGAGGGGTTATATCCTGCCTGTTTGGCCCTGTCTGGGAGTATCGGCCGATGGAGCCACAGTATCTCCCGACCCCTCCTGTCTCAGCCTCCAGTATTTATGCTGCTGTATTTTATGTGTCGGGGGGCTAGGGTCAGTCTGCTATATCTGGAGTATTTCTCCTGTCTTATCCGGTGTCCGGTGTGATTTTAAGTATGCTCTCTCTCTCTTTCTCTCTCTCTCTTTCTTTCTCTCTTTCTCTCTTTCTTTCTTTCTCTCTCTCGGAGGACCTGAGCCCTACGACCATGCCTCAGGACTACCTGGCCTGATGACTCCTTGCTGTCCCCAGTCCACCTGGCCATGCTGCTGCTCCAGTTTCAACTGTTCTGCCTGCGGCTATGGAACCCTGACCTGTTCACCTGTCCCAGACCTGCTGTTTTCAACTCAATAGAGACAGCAGGAGTGGTAGAGATGCTATTAAAAGCCAACTTACATTTACTCCTGAGGTGCTGACCTGTTGCACCCTCGACAACCACTGTGATTATTATTATGTGAACCTGCTGGTCATCTATGAACATTTGAACATATTGGCCATGTTCTGTCATAATCTCCATCCGGTACAGCCAGAAGAGTACTGGCCACCCCTCATAGCCTGGTTCCTCTCTAGGTTCTGGCCTTTCTAGGGAGTTTCTCCTAGCCACAGTAATTCTACACCTGCATTGCTTGCTGTTTGGGGTTTTAGGCTGGGTTTCTGTACAGCACTTTGTGACATCAGCTGATGTAAGAAGGGCTTTATAAATAAATGTAATTGATTGATTGATTGATGAGACAGCATACAGGGAGAAGGTGAGGGCCCTGGTGGAGTGGTGCCAGGAAAATAACCTCTCACCCAACATCCACAAAACAAAGTAGCTGATCGTGGACTTCAGGAAACAGCAGAGGGAGCACCTCCTTATCCACATCGACGAGACCTCAGTGGAAAAGGTGAAAATCTTCAAGTTCCTCGGTGTACACATCACTGACAATCTGAAATGATCCACCCACAATGACAGTGTTGTAAAGAAGGCACAACAGCGCATCTTCAACCTCAGGATGCATTTTAAAAAGCTGAGTAACAGTGGTCCAATGTTTTCTCAGAGCGAGTGCTACAGTCAATGTGTTAGTAGTACTTCGGTAGCGTTTTCCTCAGATTAGCTTTGTTAAAATTCCTGGCTACAATAAATGCGGCCTCAGGATATGTGGTTTCCAGTTTTCATAGAGTCCAGTGTAGTATTTAGAGGGCCGTCGTGGTATCGGCTTGAGGGGATAATTATCTTGGGAGGTAATATGGACGGCATTTGATTGTGAGGTAGTCTAGGTCGGATGAAAGGACTAGTTTCTGATAACATACTAGTTTCTGTATGTTATCATAATCACACCATGAGTAGTTAATCATGAAACATACACCCCCACCCTTCTTCTTCCCGGAGAAATCTTCATTCCTGTTAGCACGATGAACTGAGAACCCAACTGGCTGTACGGACTCAGTGTATCCCGTATCCCATGTTTCCGTGAAACAGAGTATGTTACAATCCCTGATGCCTCTCTGGAAGGAAATCCAGGAAGGAAATCTAGAGACTGAACATTACAGAGTAATATTACCAAGTAATATACTTGGAAGCGGTAGGTGGTGTGTGTGCCTCCTGAGTCAGACAATTAGTCCACTCCGAATACCTCTCCTCTGCCGGCAGTGTTTTGGATCTGCCTCTGGAATTAGTTCAAATGCCCTGGGGGGTACGAACAAAGGATCCAATTTGGTACAACTGCGACCTGGCCAAGATAAAGCAAAGCAGTGCGACAAAAACAACAGAGTTACACATGGGATAAACAATCACACAGTCAAAAACACAATAGAAAAATATATGTACAGTGTGTGCAAATGTGGTAAGGTAATAGGCCATAGTGGTGAAATAATTACAATTTACCATTAACACTGAAGTGACGGATGTGCAGATGATGTGCAAGTAGAGATTCTGGGGTGCAAAAGAGTAAAAAACAATATGGGGATGAGGTAGTTGGGTGTTCTATTTACAGATGGGCTGTGTACAGGTACAGTGATTGGTAAGCTGCTCTGACAGCTGATGCTTAAAGTTAGTGAGGGAGATATGTCTCCAGCTTCAATGATGATTGCAATTCGTTCCATGTATGTCATGTGAACTACAATCCCGACGCTGTGTTTAGAAACATTTAGAAACGTCAATAATCATCGCTTGCAATACCGCTTTCGGAAAAAATATTTAATCAGCGAGAAGAATTCAAATAAAAAATATACACTTACTGTAGCAGTTTTGCACAGATTCATACAGCAATGGGTGCCTCAATCTGATGAAACTACACTTCTGCTACATGTCCCGAGTTAGGCTTACAGTACATACAGGTGTTCGGAGCATGCTAGATAACTAATTCGCCTCTTGTCTTCTGTAAACAAACACTGTAACATGGAGGTATGGCCGTATGGGAACACTAACCCTATCAAGGTGTGTCAATTTAATATTTTGTAAAAAATAAAAAATAATTCTCACTGATGTTTAAGAAAAGATCCTTATACTTCCAAAACCGTACCCCAAGCAATGCATGTTAATGTTCAGATTGAGCATCGGGGCTCTTAACAAAACTCCCCCATACAGAAGCCTCCATCCAATGACTCTTATGTGTAATGTAATGGAACTGAGTCATGATCAAGGGCTAGGCTGGCACATTCCCTTCCCCCTCGGTTGTTCCGATACAAGCTGTAAATAAAAAGACATATCCCCAGTATATGGCACAACTCATATTGCGATGATACACTGACTGTATGACAGATGTGCTTATAGGCCTTGTCATAAACACAGAATGACTTTTAGAGACACACACGCACATGCACACACACGCACACACACACACACACACACACAGTGTGGGAGAGAGCAATGGAGTGGGAGGATGCTGCACTGGACTGATGGTTGATCTAGCTACATGGTTGACACAGCTAGCTAGCTAGCTCGCTTAGCCAGATTGTTAGTGGCAACCTAATGTGATAGCTAGTTAGCTATTGCTACCCACATCTGATTAATCTGTTCACTGTTTATGCCATTGACATATATCATATTACAAAGGCAGAAGGTAATTAAAGTGCAACTTAACTCTCATCGCGTCTGGCTTTGAACATATAAACTAAAATATCCTTTTGAGTGAAGATGTGTGCTTCACTTCAAGAGCTGTGGTGGAGATACTGGGTTTGACGGACAACTTTGAGAGCCAATGGATTTAAGTTTTGATGACAAGCTATTTTAAAGACAATTCATTATTCAATGGGCATTGAAATGTTTATACACACGTAAGGGGAAACCAATAGCACAGATTCATGTAAAAAAAAAAAATGAAAATCCCCAAATTTGGAGTTAAAGGTACACCTCAGGAACTTGCTGCACCCATTTCGAGTCATTTCTGTCCTAGAGAGGAAATTCTTGTTTAAGTTCCACCTAGAAGTCTGACAAAGGTTGCTAATACATATTCAGGAATTAGGGGTGGTAACGTTGTGGTGATTTCCACATGTAGCAGGGAATTAACAACAAATAGGGCACTGACTGACAGCTTTCAGTGTAACTAGCAAGCATGCTAACCTTAGCCAGCTGATGAAAGTTATGTGAGCACCAAGTCAAGTGAAAATAATTATTTCAGAAAAAGACTCACAGCCTACCTGTCAAGAGATGAGTCTCAGCTAATCCGTGCCTATACGAGCTGTTGACATGTTGAGGGTTGACGCTTGTCTGATTCTTGCTATTTGATAACTACAGTCAAACCATGTTGGATTCCAGACTTCAGTAATAAATGGACATGCACACAGACATGATCAAATAGCTATATAATTTGTTCTCTCTGTTATAATTTCAGCAAGCTAGCTACCTACAGTATACAGTACCTGTCAAACGTTTGTACACACCCACTCATTCCAGGGTTTTTCTTCATTTTTTAAAACTTTTTTCTACATTGTAGAATAATAGTGAAGACATCAACTATGAAATAACACACATGGAATCATGTGGTAACCAAACTGTTAAACAAATCAAAATACATTTTATATTTGAGATTCTTCAAAGTAGCCACCCTTTGCCTTTAACAGCTTTGCACGCTCAAGTTGTAGAAACATCTCAAGGATGATCAATGGTAACAGGATGCACTTGAGCTCAATTTCGAGTCTCATAGCAAAGGGTCTGAATACTTATTTAAGTTTTTTTAAAATAAGTAATACATTTGCAAACATTTCACAAAACTGTATTTGCTTTGTCATTATGGGGTATTGTGTGTAGATTGATGAGAATTGTTATTTTTTAAATTCATTTTAGAATAAGTCTGTAACTTATGGAGAAAGCCAAGGGGATCTGAATACTTTCCGAAGGCACTGTATGTCACCAACATTTTTTCAACACTTTCCCTGGATGGCGCTAGTCTTGCTCAATAAAACAATTCCTCTGTCTTATCTCAACTTTTTAAGTCGCTCCAACAAAACGATTGAGGTACATTGATATAATATTTTGTAATTTATAAAAAGTTATGGTCATAATCTAATGAGGTTCAATCTATAATTTGTTTTATATATACCAGCAGGGGAGCCTAAAGATAAATGATCTACTTTGTTAGAGATAAATATATATATATATATATATAAAATCAGGTTTTAATACAGTAGTAACATTTAAAGTGAGTATGTTTCGGTGTCTCAACTTACTTTATTTTTTAATTATTTTCATAATTTTTGTTTTATTAAAACATGAAATCTGCCTGCAGTGAAGCCGCTCAACATTTACTTTACATTCAGTCATCTAACAGACTCCCATCCAGAGCGACCCACAGGAGCAACCAGGGTCAAGCGCCCCGCTCAAGGGCAAGTCATCAGATCTCCCACCATGTCAAAAAGGGGACCCGAACCAGCGACCTATCGGCCACCGGCCCAAGCTCCCAACAGCCAGGCCACCAAACATCCAAGATCACCCCCCCCTCCCCAAGTTCCCCGAGAGCTGCCCCTCAACCATCCGGGAAAAAAATTATCCTTTCCATTCCCTAGCCCCATCAGCCTCAGGAAAAACAGGCATTGGATGTAATGTAACAGCATTGCGACACTGTCATTGAAACATACTTTTTTAAATGCTTATTTTGACTTTATTTTTGACTTTTATCATTGACCGTCATGCAATCTCCCGCCCAGCATCTCCACTCCCACTTTTCTACATTGTAGAATAATAGTGAAAACTATGAAATAACACATATGGAATCATGTAGTAACCAGAAACGTGTGAAACAAATCAAAATATAGTTGATATTTGAGATCAACATATGTGGGAACTTCTTCAAGACTGAAGGAAAAGCATTCCAGGTGAAGCTGGTTGAGAGAATTCCAAAAGTGTGCAAAGCTGTCATCAAGGCAAAAGGTGGCTACTTTGAAGAATCATTTAGAGTGGCCTTTAATTGTATTCAGTAAAAGGTGAACCTGTGTAATCATGCTGTTTAATCAGCTTCTTGATATGCCACACATGCCAGGTGGATGGATTATCTTGGCAAAGGAGAAATGCTCACTAACAGTGATGGAAACAAATAAAAAAATAAAAATAAATCTACAAAATCTATTCATTTTAAAATGTTTGATTACTTCTCCTTGTCATTCATTTGATGACAAGACAAGACATGAATCTGATTTCTTACGGCTAACATATGATGGGGATCCCTGTGTCACAGGTTTGCCCAGGCGGGGGTTCCTGGCAGTGGTTCAGGGCAGGGATCATCAACTAGATTCAGTCAAAGGCCAATGTTTTTCGTGAGCGGATGGTCAGGGGGCCAGAACATAATTTGTAGACTGCAATTTCACCACAAGAATCACAAAAAGATATTTGACAAAAACATCATGTCAAACCTTGCTTACATTTGTATACAATCTCTGTATTATGCATGGGAATACATGGCCCTTCAAGGAAAATGTACAACTATTTTTTTGCTCTGAAAACTTGGGACCGGGGGGGCAAATATAACCACCCGTGGCCAAATTCGGCCCGCGGGCCACCAGTTGGGGTACCCTGGTGTAGGACAAATCTTTTAGGGCAGGAGGCTTTTTCTTTATGACACCGTCATTTCACAATCAAAGTTTCTATGACAGATGTAGTCTATTGAATAGCATTGTAGGACAGTCCTGTGCATAAAATGCATCCTCCAACTGCTTATGCCCAGATATACAGTATTGTATTTTTTTCATGTCCTCAAATAAGTTTGGCTTACCTTATTTCAAAACAGGTAATCCTTGTCATGGAATGATTGTAATCAAAATGAGATACTTTTTTTAAACAGGTAAACTTTATTATTGAATTACTGCAGTAATGGAGCTTGTCAACAAGCCCCCTGTAGGTGATTCATTGAAAGCTCAACCTGCAGGACTAAGCCACAGCATTTTATAGTAAAATCCAGCTCTTTTATTCCACATGACAAACAACAGATGAATGGAATGGGTCACAAGGTTCATACCTTTATAGAACAGAAACACCAACTCATGCTATGGAATGCGATCTTGTTAGGTTCATCACCCAAAGTATTGTAAATCTTCTGTCAGCATTAAATCTCCCAGAGGCCAACTTTTAGTCCACACACACAGAGATGAGTGTTCTAAAAAAAACTATTCTGTTGCATAAAACAACCATTTGATGCAATAACAGTACTATAATTTATGTTCTGACATTCCCCCATTTTGAGAGTCCTCTCAACTTAAAAGAAATTTACAAGATTTAAAAACATTAATTCACGTGTAGAAATTGCATACATTCTGACATAGCTCAGTGATAGAACCAATCACTCAAAACCCTCAATTTAACACATATCGACATTGGCAGAATGTACATTTATATTAACATACAGTGTACAGTAATTATCCTATTCTATTATTAACTTTCTTATCATGATTATAATTGCAGATCAGTATCCTAATGCATTCTTAATCTAAATGACTATAATTTTAGCACTGTGTAGACCTCAACAATCAACCTGACACCACAATATAAACAAGTTTAGACAATTCTAAATCAACTTTGGGCACAGTTGACCACCCCTCCCCCTTCAAGCACTGATTCTTCTGGCGTCTTTATTGTCTTCAGATAGCTTTATAGTTCAAGGTGGGTGGCCCATGATAATGTCCCAATTTCAATGTCTCACCTGAGCCACCACCACCACATTTACCACCCATTATATATTGTCCATTTGTCAACCAGTATACCAGCAACATAAGAGAAGTTTGGAACAGATTTCTCCCCATGCTCACTCCACATGGACTCCTGTCACACTCCTGAGAGAAAAGACATGAGAGAAAAAACTGCATAGATTGGATGCTGTACACCTTTTGCTGTCTCGGAATCGGGTGCGAACAGGGCCATATTGAATGTCTTTGTTGCTTTTCTTCAGCCAGTTAGAGGGGGTTTTGAGGTACACACAATGTTCGGTCTAATTATCTCTTCTGAGCATTAAGACACCGACTGACGTGTCAACTTTCATGATAACCTTGAGAGGACAGATCAGAACAACAGTTTAGTTCAGTTCATTCTTGATTCAGGAAATCCAGACAGGTACTCACAGACCAACGGACATGGGAACAACAACCGACAACACAATGGTAGCAAAGGGCACATATAAACAATTACAAATCAGTTGAATTTGAATCAGGTGTGCGTAATGACAGTTCAGTGATGCCTAGAGGCCAGTGATGTAGACCTCTGGAACTGGTGCACGGAATGAGCAGCAGTACCGGGGGAATCCGTGACACAAGGTATGTAAACTTCAATCCAAAACTGCTACCTCCCCCATTTTACCTCCTCACTCACAATGTGAGTCATGTGTAAAAAAATAAACACTACTACTGGTCAAAAAATCTAAAATCAAATCAAATTAGAATCACTACCCTTAACTCCATAAAGAATAATAATTGTACCAATACGGTCATTGTTAAATAGACTTAAGACAGCCTACCCTTAGTCAAAGGCAATGTCCTCTCCTTCTTCCCATTGGTCCAAATCACAAATATGGCGAAGAACTATAAACTTCATCATAATTATCAATATTACAAATGACCTTAAATTCATTATCCAAATGACTATCCAACAAGGGTGATCAAACCACACTGGAAAATCAGGACAGAGGTCATACAAACCCTTCAAAGAAGTGTTTCTTACAATATTAGACTAATTAATGAAAAACAGTCAAACATTTCATATCCCAGGTTTCCAGTAAGTTTCCAGTACATGTCTTATAAAACTAATTCACGTGTTCAATTAACTCAGAAAATAAAAACTTCAGGAAATTCCATGTGTGTGTGCCTCTTTAAGATACCTTGGCACGAAGACAAAACTCACTAAACTCAAATGAAATAGAACACTCACAGTAAATCAAACCGAATTTTAAAAACAAGAGCATTGTGTGTGGGATTTGCAAACCTTAAGGTAAAAATAAACAAATGGCCAGGCCGTATTTAATTTGGCAGTTTACGGCCTCAATCTCACTCACTGCTCTCCCCAAAACCATAGCTCCGGGAAACATTTCAAAGAAAGAAAATTACCACCCCCATTCTCCTCCCAGACAAAGTGCACATTTAAACAATATCCACTATACTACATCTTAAATCAGCAACCCAAAGTTGTAACTGCAAACAAAACATAACGATAAATCCACTGTACTCCTCAAATCATGAATTGTTTGTTTTAATATACCCCAATGTTTATGTCCACTTAATTTAGCATGTGCTACCCTTAGACACAGCCAAATGTATCTCGCCACCGAGTCTAACAATTCACTCAAGTATTATATTATATAACTGGTCTCTCTTTTCCATAACCATATAACACTATCCTGGTATCGTTACTAAATGTAATACTTATTTTATGTCGCAAATGTAGTCAATTTCTCAGCATAAGGAATCAGTGATATTTGATCCCAGGCATCTATTAAAAAGTTGTTTGAGACGTGGTCTCCTACGTCTCTTAACATACATAGTGCTTGACTAGTTGGGCCCAAGCTTGCTGTATAACATTAAAACCCATTCAGTCTGTCTACAAACAGGCTCTCAAAGTGCTTGATAGGAAGCCCAATAGCCAAGATCCGAAATGCCCCCCCCCCCCCCCCCCCCCCCCACCCCCACTCAGTACTTTTATTAAACAGAAAACCAAAACCTATGGCAGCAGATCCACAAGGTCTGCCATGAGAGGTGACTGTATAGTTAGTTCCCTTAAGGAAAAGCACCTTTAGTCAATTTGCCGCCTTTGTGAGAGCTTCCCATGTCTGGAAAAGACTGCCATCAGAAACACACAACTGTACCACCTATCATACCTTCAGTAAAAACATGAAGACATGGCTAAAGGCCAATCTGACTAGTGAAAATAATCCCCAGCTGTGTGTTGTCGCTTTCCATGTTGTCTGTAGCTGGTGAGGTGTGGAAACACTGTTTCTTTTATGTATTTTGTTTTGTTGCTTTTTGAGCTATTGCTCTATCTGCATGCTAGATTAGCTTGTTCTACAGTGCCTTGCGAAAGTATTCGGCCCCCTTGAACTTTGCGACCTTTTGCCATATTTCAGGCTTCAAACATAAAGATATAAAACTGTATTTTTTTGTGAAGAATCAACAACAAGTGGGACACAATCATGAAGTGGAACGACATTTATTGGATATTTCAAACTTTTTTAACAAATCAAAAACTGAAAAATTGGGCGTGCAAAATTATTCAGCCCCTTAAGTTAATACTTTGTAGCGCCACCTTTTGCTGCGATTACAGCTGTAAGTCTCTTGGGGTATGTCTCTATCAGTTTTCACATCGAGAGACTGAAATGTTTTCCCATTCCTCCTTGCAAAACAGCTCGAGCTCAGTGAGGTTGGATGGAGAACATTTGTGAACAGCAGTTTTCAGTTCTTTCCACAGATTCTCGATTGGATTCAGGTCTGGACTTTGACTTGGCCATTCTAACACCTGGATATGTTTATTTTTGAACCATTCCATTGTAGATTTTGCTTTGTGTTTTTGATCATTGTCTTGTTGGAAGACACATCTCCGTCCCAGTCTCAGGTCTTTTGCAGACTCCATCAGGTTTTCTTCCAGAATGGTCCTGTATTTGGCTCCATCCATCTTCCCATCAATTTTAACCATCTTCCCTGTCCCTGCTGAGGAAAAGCAGGCCCAAACCATGATGCTGCCACCACCATGTTTGACAGTGGGGATGGTGTGTTCAGGGTGAAGAGCTGTGTTGCTTTTACGCCAAACATAACGTTTTGCATTGTCGCCAAAAAGTTCAATTTTGGTTTCATCTGACCAGAGCACATTCTTCCACATGTTTGGTGTGTCTCCCAGGTGGCTTGTGGCAAACTTTAAACAACACTTTTTATGGATATCTTTAAGAAATGGCTTTCTTCTTGCCACTCTTCCATAAAGGCCAGATTTGTGCAATATACGACTGATTGTTGTTCTATGGACAGAGTCTCCCACCTCAGCTGTAGATCTCTGCAGTTCATCCAGAGTGATCATGGGCCTCTTGGCTGCATCTCTGATCAGTCTTCTCCTTGTATGAGCTGAAAGTTTAGAGGGACGGCCAGGTCTTGGTAGATTTTCAGTGGTCTGATACTCCTTCCATTTCAATATTATCACTTGCACAGTGCTCCTTGGGATGTTTAAAGCTTGGGAAATCTTTTTGTATCCAAATCCGGCTTTAAATTTCTTCACAACAGTATCTCGGACCTGCCTGGTGTGTTCCTTGTTCTTCATGATGCTCTCTGCGCTTTTAACGGACCTCTGAGACTATCACAGTGCAGGTGCATTTATACGGAGACTTGATTACACACAGGTGGATTGTATTTATCATCATTAGTCATTTAGGTCAACATTGGATCATTCAGAGATCCTCACTGAACTTCTGGAGAGAGTTTGCAGCACTGAAAGTAAAAGGGCTGAATAATTTTGCACGCCCAATTTTTCAGTTTTTGATTTGTTAAAAAAGTTTGAAAAATCCAATAAATGTCGTTCCACTTCATGATTGTGTCCCACTTGTTGTTGATTCTTCACAAAAAAATACAGTTTTATATCTTTATGTTTGAAGCCTGAAATGTGGCAAAAGGTCGCAAAGTTCAAGGGGGCCGAATACTTTCGCAAGGCACTGTATGTTGCTCTGTGTGTGCTCACTGCTCATTGATTGTTTGTATTGTTATTGCAATAATTTTTAATAGCCTGCCCAGGGACTGCGGTTGAAAATTAGCCGGCTGGCTAAAACCAGCACTTTTATGAAACGTGGATTAATGTGCACTGTCCCTGTTAAAATTAAAATAAACTCAAACTGCAATCCACTTTAATGACCGGACATTGTTCCAAGTAATGTAAACAGATAATGTTAGAATACATTAACTTCCCGCTCAAATTCACTGGTGTTATCTAAACTAGGCAACAGCAACAGCAATCAGAAATTATCAAATAAAATTTCCGATTCAACTATTCAGACCTCTACTGCAAATGTCTCACTGAATCCCTTAAAGCTTGATATAGCCCAGTGAGCATGACTCACTTTCACCAGCTGTCTAAAACATGGAAACTCTTGTATTCTTACCAGTAGGAAAAAATAATATATACTGTATATGTAACCCATTCTCAACAGTGCTTACCTCTCTCGTAAGGTTAAAAACAAACTTGACAACTTTCTCTTCTCTTTCGGCTTGTCACACACACCCTGACCATAGTTTACTTTGTATATTTCTATGTTTTGGTTGGTCAGGGTGTGAGCTGAGTGGGCATTCTATGTTACATGTCTAGTTTGTCTAGTTCTATGTTTGGCCTGATATGGTTCTCAATCAGAGGCAGGTGTTTGTCATTGTCTCTGATTGGGAACCATATTTAGGTAGCCTGTTTGGTGTTGGGTTTTGGTTGGGTGATTGTCCTTGTTCCTGTCTCTGTGTATTTCACCAGATAGGGCTGTTTCGGTTTTCGTTACGTTCTTTGTTTTGTAGTGTTTGTATCGATTCGTGTATTACGTTTGTTTATTAAACATGGATTGCAATCTACACGCCGCATTTTGGTCCGACTCTCCTTCACACCTAGAAAACCGTTACACGGCTTCACTCTTATGAAATGTCCAAGGCTTTAAAAAGTAACATGTAACGCGCCAAATTTATAAAATACACCAGTCAATCCATAAGGAAAAAACACATTTCAGAATACCAGAGCCTTTTCCTGCCCACAACTTCAGTTCATTGCAGTTGTATCCTGCAATAAGTAATACCCATGTTTATACATCAATTATGATCATGGTCACAGCCCAATCCCAATTACCTGTTCGCCATTACTAGAGTTCATCAGATGTACAGAAGGTAACTGTCCCTTATTTGATTCAGTTATTTAAATGGGACTCCATTCTCAATGTTATTCCAGCAGACCATTTAGGCAACAGAGAACGTATTGCATCGAAATTGCTACGCTATTTATGTTGAGTAAATTAGCCTGTTACTGGCGGCAGTATCTGTCCAGGAAAAACATACCAATACTTGAATTACAATCAGAAACCCATATTTTAGTCAATATTATAGAACCAATGCTATTGAAATTATGAAGAAATTCCCCAAATAACCCAATTACAATGGCTTGTAGTCTTAACATCTGGCACATAATAACGACATGCGTGAGATTCTCTCAAGCACAAAAGGAATAAATTAGCAGTCAACGAGTTAAATCAACATTCATTGATTAGGAAACAGATCTTGCTCTTTTCAAGCAGATTATGTTTTCTCATGCAACATATTTCAATTACTTTACTACATCACCTCTAGTGACTCCCAAACCCGCATGCGGGAGTGTAATCATCGCCTGAAAATAATTAGCATAACACAGCAGACATAAATATCCCTAGAAAATATTCCTATTCATATACAAATGAAATATATTGAGACACAGCTTAGCCTTTTGTTAATAACCCTGTCATCTCAGATTTTCAAAATATGCTTTACAGCCAACGCTAGACAAGCATTTGTGTAAGTTTATAATAGCCTAGCATAGTATTATGCCTTGCTAGCAGCAGGCAACCTTGTCACGGAAATCAGAAAAGCAATCAAATTAAATCGATGAACTTCAGATGTTTTCACTCACGAGACTCCCAGGTAGATAGCCAAAGTTCATTTTTTCCCAAAATATAATTTTTGTAGGCGAAACAGCTCCGTTTGTTCTTCACGTTTGGCTGAGAAATCGCCCGGAAATTGTGGTCGCCACAACGCCGAAAAATATTCCAAATTAGCTCCATAATATCGACAGAAACATGGCATACGTTGTTTAGAATCCATCCTCAAGGTGTTTTTCTAATATCTATTCGATAATATATCAGTCGGGACAATTCGTTTTTCTCTAGGACCGATTGGAGTAATGGCTACCTCTGTACTTTACGCGAGAATCTCTCTCGGAGCCACCATGTGACCACTTACGCAATGTGCTCGCCTACGGCTATTCTTCAACAGAAATGCGTAAAACTATGTCACAATGCTGTAGACACATTGGGGAATACGTAGAAAGTGTAAGCTCGTTGATGGTACATTCACAGCCAAATAGGGAGTCATTGGAACGCAGTGCTTTCAAAACCTGGGGCACTTCCGGATTGGATTTTTCTCAGGCTTTCGCTTGCAACATCAGTTAAGTTATACTCACAGACAATATCTTTACAGCATTGGAAATGTTAGAGCGTTTTCTATCGAAAGCTGTCAATTATATGCATATTCTAGCATCTTTTCCTGACAAAATATCCTTTTTAAAATGGGAAAGTTTTTTTTTCCAAAAATGAAAATTCTGCCCCTAGAGTCGCAACAGGTTTTAATCCCGCAATGATAATTAGTTTGATGGATACCGTAGGCTTTGTACGACATAAATTTCGTCGAGATTCCATCTTAATTTGCTCTAACTTTATGGAAAAAGGTTTATTCAATAAATATAGCAACTCCTCTCATACTGGGAAGAAAAAAAAAACATTTTTAGACCTTAAGGGCAGTTTTATTTAAAATGTAGTACCCAGACAGAAAATCCAATAAGCGATTTATAGTTATATTGTTAGGGTAAGTTAACCAAAAGTCGACAACCTCCAATCAGTTTCTGAGACAATTGCCCAGACTTTCTAGACAGTTTAAATGGATGATGCGAATTTTCGCAGCTTTTTGTTAAAAATTGTGCAACATTTCAAAGTCCTGCTACTCATGCCAGGAATATAGTATATGCATATGATAAGTATGTGTGGATAGAAAACACTCTGAAGTTTCTAAAACTGGTTAAATCGGGTCTGTGGCTATAACAGAACGTGTTTAGGAGGAAAAATCCCTGGTAAAACTGTTTACCAAAAACAAAACAAAAATATTCGCCCGCCATTCAATGAATTGTTTAAGACGAGAGAAAATATATGCGAACACCCGGTAAATGCCTACGGCTTCCACACGGTGTCGCCATTGCTATCAATATCAGAATCATTTATCCTTGGTTACAAGACGAATAGACCCCTCCTTTCTTGAGGCGCATCACAGTATGTTGTGAAACTGAAAAAATGGACGATGATTTCCAGACTTGCTGCTATCGAATACAGATCGCCCCGTGATCAATTTGATACATCATTCACGTTTATTAATACCTAAAGTTGGTTTAGAAAAGTCGTTTGAAGTGATTTGTAAAAGTTTATAGGCGACTTTTGTAATTTTAAAAAGTGACGTTGCGTCTTGTAAATGGACTTTTCTCAGCATCACACTGGTCTTCAGGAAATGACATTTTGGGTATACAATGACGGATTTAATCGTGAAAAAGACCCAATTGTGATGTTTATGGGACATATAGGAGTGCCAACAAAGAAGCTCGTCCAAGGTAATGAATGTTTTATATTTTATTTCTGTGTTTTGGGTAGCGCCGTCTACCGCAAAATCTGTTGTTTACGTGTCGTGCTGGTATTTTGGGGGGTGCATGCTATCAGATAATAGCTTCTCATGCTTTCGCCGAAAAGCATTTTACAAATCTGACTTGGTGGCTAGATTCACAACGAGTGTAGCTTTAATTCAGTACCTTGCATGTGTTTTTTTATGAAAGTTTGAGCTTTATTGAGTACTTTACTCAAGTACTATAGGTGGCACTCTGAAATTTCCGCTGTGCTATCCCTGTGCAGGGACCACCTCCATAAGAAGTTAATAATGCTTAAACTGTCAGGTATAGTTAGTATAGACTGCGTAGCAGTCAGACATCTTTGTCTTGTCTCGTCCCGTTTATGTATCGTTTTCTAATAGATTTCGTATATATGTTTAATATTTTTTATCTCAATTTCAACATACTCTCCTACAACCCACCTCCCTCAATGTGGTATGGATCTGCTATTTTTTTAACTGTAAAACCGGAACCCCCATCAGCAGCTAGCCAGCTAACTAGCTAGTAGCTAGTAGTCAGTTAGCCACTGCTAGCGGTCATCACCATTAATGAGGACATCAGCCAGCCTCAGCCCGGTCAATTCCTGCCAGTCTGCATAGCGCGATATCAAGCCAGAGCATATCGGGATGCTTTTTCCTTATCACATCTCCGGATTCCTATTGTAAGCTCTGAACCTTTTCACCGGATCATCGCAGCTAGCTAGCTGCTATCCGAGTGGCTACTCCTGGCTAATGTCTCTGTCCCGAAGCAAGCACTAGTTAGCCTGGAGGTAGGTCCATCTCGCGGCTAGCCGAAGAGATCCGTCAGACATTTCCTGGGCTTCAATACCTCTCTTGCCAATTGGCATGGACCCTTTGCTGCCAACACTGAGCCCCGCCGATCCATCACGATTGGTCTGCCAACATAGCCGTTCGAGTGGGTTTCAACAGGCTCTCCCATTGCGAAGTCCCCCTGAGGCCCATCTGCTAGCCTGCTAGCTCCAGCCTGCTAGCTGTCTGAATCGCCGTGTCTGCAGCTCGCCTAGCTACTCACTGGACCCTACGATCACACCGTTACTCATGCCTCTCCCTTATGGCAATATGCCTTTTCTATTGCTGTTTTGGTTAGTGATTATTGTCTTGTTTCAATGTCGAGCCTCCAGCCCTGCTCAATATGCCTTAGCAAGCCCTTTTGTTCCACCCCCAACTCATGCGGTGACTTCACCTGGCTTAAATGGTGCAACTACAGATAAAACCTCTCTCATTGTCACTCAATGCCTAGGTTTTCATCCACTGTACTCACATCCTACCATACCCTTGTCTGTACAATATGCCTTGAATCTATTCTTCTGCGCCCAGAAATCTGCTGCTTTTACTCTGTTCCGAAAGCACTAGACGACCAGTTCTTATAGCATTTAGCCGTACCCTTATCCCACTCCTCCTCTGTTCCTCTGGTGATGTAGAGGTTAACCCAGGCCCTGCATCCCCCAGCATCACTCCCATTCCCCAGGCGCTCTCATTTGTTGACTTCTGTAACCGTAAAAGCCTTGGTTTCATGTATGCGAACATTAGAAGAATACTCCCTAAGTTTGTTTTATTCACTGCTTAAGCACACTCCGCCAACCCTGATGTCCTAGCCATGTCTGAATGGCTTAGTAAGGCCACCAAAAATCCTGAAATATCCTTCCCTAACTATAACATTTTCCGACAAGATAGAACTGCCAAAGGGGACGGAGTTAGCCTGCAGAGTTCTGTTATACTATCCAGGCCTCTGCCCAAACAATTTGAGCTTCTACTTTTAAAAATCCATCTTTACAGAAACACATCTCTCACTGTTGCCACTTGCTATAGACCCCCTCAGCCCCCAGCCGTGCCCTAGACACCATATGTGAATTGATCGCCCCCTATCTATCTTCAGAGTTCGTACTATTTGGTGGCCTAAACTGGGATATGCTTAACATCCCATCCGTCCTACAATCTAAGCTAGATGCCCTCAATGTCACACAAATTATCAAGGAACCTACCAGTTACAACCCTAAATCCGTAACCATGGGCACCCTCTTAGATATCATCCTGACCAACTTGCCCTCTTAATACTCATCTGCTGTCTTCAACCAGGACCTCAGCGATCACTGCCTCTTTGCCTGCGTGTGTAATGGGTCCGCGGTCTAACGACCACCCCTCATCACTGTCAAATGCTCCCTAAAACACTTCAGCGAGCAAGCCTTACTAATCGACCTGGCCCGGGTATCCTGGAAGTATATTGACCTTATCCCGTCTGTAGAGGATGACTGGTTGCTCTTCAAAAGTGCTTTACTCACCATCTTAAATAAGTATGCCCCCTTCAAAAATGTAGAACTAAGAACAGATATAGCCCTTGGTTCACTCCAGATCTGACTGCCCTTGACCAACACAAAAACATCCTGTGGCGTTCTGCATTAGTATCGAATAGCCCCCGTGATATCTGTTGGGAAAATTATGATTAAATGACTGAACAAATCATTTTAAATGGAACTGTAACTAAGTAAAACTTATACTCTGTTTTATTATATCTGATTAACAATATGAGTTCATAAGAAGGGATTGTGAGACACGGACAAGGAGTAATTAAAGATAATGAACACCATTCCAACTAGGGAGATACGAATGGGTTGTGGACTGTGTAAACACATAAGGTCATTAACCTATGGTTGAACCTACAGAACTGAGTTCTGGGTTTTTTAGATAAGACAGTGAGTGCATTCTTAGGTTTTCTGTTAATTAGAACTGTCAGCTCAGTGTTGATCGATAATGTTGAGGGGTCAAAAGTTACCTGGGAGTGTGTTAGTAAGTTAGAATAAACTTTTCACCTCACTTTGTCCCGGTCGAGAGGAGGGGATTCTGTGAAAACAATGAAATGACGTCATGATTTGTATATAAACTGTTGCTTGTGGTGAAGTGGGAGCGCGCTCCGAGAATGAATGATGTTACCCATTATTGAAAAGACTGGTCTCCGTCTATTTTATGCAAACAAGAATCTTACAAATTCTCATAAAATAGATTAAGGGTTTTCAATTAATGAAAACACATTGGCATCATTAAATTACAGTAACAATATCCAACTTTTCAGGGAAGTCAGGAACCAATATACTCAGTCAGTTAGGAAAGATAAGGCTAGCTTTTTCAAACAGAAATTTGTTTCCTGTAGCACTAATTCCCACATGCTTTGGGACACTTAAGTCCATGTAGAATAATAGCACCTCCTCCCAGCTGCCCACTGCACTGAGGATAGGAAACACTGTCACCATCTACAAATCTACGATAATCGATCATTTCAACAAGCATTTTTCTATGAATGGCATGATTTCCACTTGGCTACCCATACCCCGGCCAACATCTCAGCACCCTCTGCAGCAACTTTCTCAAGCCTCCCCCGCTTCTCCTTCACCCAAATCCAGATAGCTGATGTTCTGAAATGGCGGCTATGCGACTATTTTTCTGAGCACCGTCTCAGATTATTGCATGGTTTCTTTTTCCGTAAGGTTTTTGAAATCTGACACAGCGGTTGCATTAAGGAGAGGTATATCTATAATTCCATGTGTATAACTTTTATTATCATCTACATTTATGATGAGTATTTCTGTTGAATTGATGTGGCTATGCAAAATCACTGGATGTTTTTGGAACTAGTGAATGTAATGCGCCAATGTAAACTCCGATTTTTTTATATAAATATGAACTTTATCAAACAAAACATACATGTATTGTGTAACATGAAGTCCTATGAGTGTCATCTGATGAAGATTATCAAAGGTTAGTGATTAATTTTTAACTCTATTTGTGCTTTTTTTCTCTCTCTCTTTGGCTGGAAAAATTGGCTGTGTATTTCTGTGAGTTGTTGGTGAGCTAACATAATCGTTTGTGGTGCTTTCCCCGTATATCCTATTTGAAATCGGACACCGTGGTGTGATTTACAACAAGACTACCTTGAAAACGATATAAGATACATGTATGTTTGAGGAATTCTAATTCTGAGATTTCTGTTCTTTTGAATTTGGCGCCCTGTACTTTCACTGGTTGTTGTCATATCGCTCCCGTTAACGGGATTGCAGCCATAAGAAGTTAACGTCCAGGGCAGAACGCTGGCACAGAACAGCCCCCACTCCGGCATCCGAAGCATCGGTCTCCACAATGAACTGATAGGAAGGGTCCAGATGAACCGGGATCGGAGCCATGATGAAATTATGTTTAATGTCTAGGAACGCCCGGTCCGCGGCCGTGTAACATGTGAACGGAACCTTGGTAGAGGTGAGGGCAGACAGGGGGGAGGCCAGGGTGCTGTAACCCCGAGCAAAGTGGCGATAAAAGTTGGCGAACTCCAGGAAGCGTTGCAGCTGCACCTTGGACGTAGACTGAGGACAATCCACCACTGCTTTCAAAGTCTCTGGATCCATCTTGACGCTCTCAGCAGAGATGATGTAGCCCAGAAAGGGAATGGTGAAGCGATGGAACTCGCACATCTCTGCCTTAACGAACAACTGCCGGACATGGAGCACGTGCTTTTGGGGGGAGCGGGAGAAGATGAGGATGTCATCAATGTAGACAAAGACGAACCGGTTCAGCATGTCGCAGAGAACGTCATTCACCAGAGCCTGGGAAATGAGTGGTAGCAGATAACAGTTCTTACAGTGATGTCATTGAGTCCCCGGTAGTCAATGCACATGCGCAGGGTCTTGTCCTTCTTCTCCACAAAGAAGATTCCTGCGCCAGTGGGAGAGGAAGAAGGATGGATAAATACAGTAGCTAGGGAGTCCCCAATGTAGTCCTCCATGGCCATGGTTTCAGGTCCTGACAGTGAGTACAGATTCCCCTGGGGCGGTGTGGTGCTAGGAAGAAGGTCAATCCCGCAGTCATAGGGGCGGTGCAGCAGAAGGGAAGTGACCCGGGACTTGCTGAACGCTCCCGTAGATCTGGTACTCCGCGGGAATCCGGAACCACCGCCGAGGACCCAGGAAGACATCCCGGCGGGGCAGGTTGCGCCGACTTCAGTCAATGGGCATGGCAGCATGAACTCCAGGCCATGATGGCACCCGTAGACCAGTTGATGAGTGGGTTGTGTTTCTGGAGCCAGGAGAATCCGTAAACCATGGTGATCTGGGGGGACTTGATGAGCAGGAACTGGTCTCGCTGTGATTCCCTGACACCCTTAGGTTGATGGGAGTGGTGTTATGGGTGACCCAACCTATAGAGCGCCCGTCCAACGCTCTAACATCCATGGGAATGGAGAGGGGTTGAGTGGGGAAGTTCAGCTCGGAAGCCAGAGTGATGTCCAAAGCTCTCATTGGCCCCAGAGTCAATGAGGACCCGGAGAGATTTGGACTGGTTTCCCCACAGCAGAATGACATGAGAAGGGGTGCAAGTAAGGGAAGCAAAAAAGTTTCCCATATTCTGGCCCACTAGATTACTCGCTTCTACCGGTGAGGTTGGTATTTTACGGGGCAGGTGGACACAAAATGGCCAAAAGTCCCAGAATACAGACAGCTCCTTGTGCTGATCCAGTGTTGCCATTCCGCTGGCGACAGCCAAGCCCTGCCTAGTTGCATGGGCTCGGGAAACAGTGCCTGGGCCCTCCTCTGAGAATCTCGAGGAAGGTCGGGAAATCTCGGGTGCTCTCTGCCACGGACCGTCGGGGAATTCCGGGATGACTCGGAGGCGAGGTGGAATCCCTGGACATGCGAGTGAAATTGAATTTCCTCACTAGCCATCGTTCCCACAATCACCCATAAATGTAGATGGTCAAAGCGCTGAACGAGTCCAAATCTGTGGGTAACTCCCACAGCTCGTCCTTAACCTCCACCGTGAAGCCGTGCAAGAACATGTCAAACAGTGCTTCCAGGTTCCACACACTCTCCGCTGCCAATGTACGGAAATCCACCGCATAGTCGGCCACAGTGGGGGCATCCTGCCGGAACTGGATTAGCTTCCAGGCAGCTTCTCTCCCGGAGAACGGTTCACCTCTCCCATGAACCCCTTCAGGCTCGTGCTTATTCAGGCTGCTGTTCCCATACGGTGGTAGCCAAGGTGAGAGCCCTTCCAGACATCAGCGTGATGAGGTAGGTTATTTTGGAGAGATCCAATGGGAAGGAGGAGGGCTGAAGTTCTAAAATGAGGGTACACTGCGCTAAAAATGACAGACAGGATCTCCATTAAAGCGTTCCGAAGGAGGGATCCGGGGCTCCCGGGAAGGTGGAGTAGCCAGTGGGGCGGCGCTGCTTACCGCCAAGTTGCTGAGGGGCGGTGGGGTTACCACCGTGGTAGGCTGCCCGTCAGATGACCTGCGGAATTGCTCCAGCAGTATGTCCAATGCCCAGTCATGGCGCTCAGCCAACGTTTGGATCCCCTCCATCAACCCATGAAGCAATTCCTCGTGCCTATCAATGGAGGCTCCTTGGGAGGAGATGGTGTTGCACCGCTGGTCCGTGTCTGCTGGGTCAGTCATGGACAGATCGCACTATCAGGTACGAGTGGTGGCAGATGCATAAGTCCCAGGTGCAGACTGCATTGAATAAGCAATAGTTTAATATCGCAACATGGGCAAGCAATAGACAGGTCAAGGTCGGCAGGGGTCAGTAAACCAGAGGTGGGGCAACGGTACCGGGCAGCAGGCAGGGTCAGGGTAAGGCAGAGGTTGGTATTCCAGAGGGGGCAAAGGTACAGGTCGGCAGGCAGGCTCAGGGTCAGGGGCAGGCAGAGTGGTCAGGCAGGTGGGTTCAGAGTCAGGACAGGCAAGGGTCAAAACCAGGAGGGCGAGAACAGAGAAACTGATAAAAGCTGAGACACAAAACGCTGGTTGGCTTGAACAAACAAGACGAACTGGCAACAGAGAAATAGAGAACACAGGTCTAAATATACAGTAGATAATGGGGAAGATTGGCGACACCTGGAGGCGGGTGGAGACAATCACAAAGACAGGTGAAACGGATCAGGGTGTGACATAAACCTCATCTTTATCAAATCCATTTAAAGGGACCAACTCAAAACCTACGTAAGTCTACGTATGGGTTGTTTAAGTTGCATCCCATTATATTCCCAGTATTACTTTATCAAATCTCTAGTAATTGATGAAACACACACACACACAATTCATCATATTTTCATATCTTTACATAATCCATACAGAACGTTAGAAATTCTTAGGCACTCACATGAACCAAATTGACGTTTCCCGGACACTGCCCAGCGGGTCATAGGAATAATTCTCTTCAGATATAAAACAACATCCCGCTCTCAATACCACCCGGTGATATTTTATGATGGGTAGTGATGGACGGAACTCAAAAATAACATTATATCAACATTTATTAACCAAATTTCAACAATCTTATTATTCACATTTCTATATTTTATTTCCATACTCACACAACTCTCATATCACATTCACACAGTACTGTTTCCAAACAATATTTTTATCACCTACAGGAATATTTTTCTTACTTCTATAGGTGGATTTGGTTTATAGCCTCCACAGATGTGCATAACTATTTTTTAACCATTGCATATCATTAACTTATCTACAATTTATTATTAATCTCAGGCTTACACAGAACCTTAATGATCACCAACACAGGCTTGATCAAATGCTCACACAAAACATTAGTAAATAACCATCCACACAGGATTGGTCAGATGTCCACACAGAACATCATTGAAAGGTTACCCACACAGAGTGAACCTACCGCGCCCACAGAAGGCTTCTACAAAGATAACCCACACACGATTTCTATATTATCAAAATATTACCTAATTGGTGGTCCCAAAACGAAACACTCACAATAGCCTCTAACAATAGTAACCCAGGTCATACCTGTTTTCCTCATTTATCAAAACATTACACGTTTTAATTTGACCTTCACTAAGCCAAATGCCCTCGCTAGGCTTTACCCGCACTCTAGTTCCTCGTTCAATACCTTAACCTCACCAGTCCTACTGTGATCAAGCCAGTACCACGGATCTGGACTTTTGGTTGCCCGCAACTGCCTAAGTAACAATCATGTCCAAGGATACCTCACATAAGAACACTATTATCAACTCAACTCAGTCCTGCTAGTTACTCCAGCTGTGGCCCTCTTTAGGAAGACCTCGGTCTGAGCATACCCTCAACAGAGGCTTTTATGTGTTTTTTTTCTCATCTTCACTTATTGATAGATTTTTCACTCCGACATCAATGTTCAAATAATGTATAATTACTACTATAAATTCTGTGCACTTTCAAGTTCAATTATTGAAAGAAACCAGTCTCAATCCAATTATGTTCTAAATGATGTATCCATTCAGCTGACGCTCCCAGCCAGGTGGGGATCCGATCTGCTCTGAATAGTGGAGAGTGGCATTCCCCAGCTGCATCTAATGCAACTCCCCGTGCACGGTTAACCTGAATTTCACTGGGAACAATCAGAAAAATGAAGTTCATCATCCCATCCTCATCGCCTATATTGTCATGGAATTATTGTAATCAATAGGAGAGACTTCGACATTTCTTCAAAAAAAGTAAACTTTATTATTGAATTACTGCAGTAATGGAGCTTGTCAACGAGCCCCCTTAGGTGAGTCACTGAGAGCCCAACCAGCAAGACTAAGCCACAGCATTTTATAGCAGTCCATCCCTTTTATATCACATGACAAACAACAGATGAATGGAATGGGTCACAAGGTTAAGATTTGTATGAAAGATACTAATATTTCACATCAGAGAGTATCTTCTGTAAAGACTGTTCTCGTTGTGTAGAAACCAGGGTCTGGCCCCGAGCCATCTCTCCCTGGTACCTTATTATAGAACAGAAACACCATCTCATGCTATGGAATGCGGTCTTGTTAGGTATATCACCCAAAGCATCGTAAATCTTCTGTCAGCAATAAATCTCCCAGAGGCCCACTTTCAGTCCACACACACAGATAAGTGTTCTAAAAAAACTATTCTATTGCATAAAACAACCATTTGATGTAATAACAGTATTATAACAATCTTGTCATTTCTGTTCTGACATCACCTTCAATAATGAATGATAATTCTTTACGCTTTACCGGTGAAATGTCCAAACTGTATGCCAATCAATTTATCACAATCAGTTTCATGGGAATATGCATTTGGATCTTCTTGAAACACTGTTTTGTGAGCGAATTAGAGCAGATTGTGTTAACAAACTATTAGCCTTTCTTATATACATATTTTGTTTCACTCAAAGTATATATCCTAGTGACATGCACAGTTGAGTCTTGGCTGCATTATATTGTTTTATTTAACCTTTATTTAACTTGGCAAGTCAGTTAAAACTTTGTATGGCTGGGGTATTGAGTAGCTTGGATGAATAAGGTGCCCAGAGTAAACTGCCTGCTACTCAGGCCCATTAGTAGATTTGGATAGGAAACACTGAAGTTTCTAAAACCGTTTGAATGATGTCTGTGAGTATAACAGAACTCATATGGCAGGCAAAAACCTGAGAAAAAATCCAACCAGGAAGTGGGAAATCTGAGGTTTGTAGTTCAAGTCATTGCCTATCGAATATACAGTGTCTATGGGGTCATATTGCACTCCCTAAGGCTTCCACTAGATGTCAACAGTCTTCAGAACCTTGTTTGATGCTTCTACTGTGAAGAAGGGGGGAATGGGAGCTGAATGAGTCAGAGGTCTGCCAGAGTGGCATGAGCTGATCACGTGAGAGTTAGCTCTGTTCCATTGCATTTCTACAGACAAAGGAATTCTCCGGTTGAAACACTATTGAAGATTTATGATAAAAACATGCTAAAGATTGATTCTATACTTCGTTTGACATGTTTCTACGAACTTTAATATGACTTTTCGTCTGAACTTTTGCCTGGACTTGCCCACGCGTCTTGAGATTGGATTGTGTACTAAACGCGTAAACCACAAGGAGGTATTTGGACATAAATTATGAACTTTATCGAACAAATCAAACATTTATTGTGGAACTGGGATTCCAGGGAGTGCATTCTGATGAAGATCATCAAAGGTAAGTGAATATTTATAATGCTATTTCTGACTTCTGTTGACTCCACAACATGGCGGATATCTGTATGGCTTCTTTTTTTTGTCTGAGCGCTGTACTCAGATTATTGCATGGTGTGCTTTTTCAGTAAATGTCACGGTCGTCCTCCTCTTCATCTGAAGAGGAAAGGCGAGATGGATCGGAAGACCAAAATGAGGCGTGGTATGTGTTCATCATTTATTTACTACAGAAAAACACTGAACACTGAAAACCGTACACAAAACAATAAACTAACTAACAACCGTGAAGCTAATGCAAACTGCGCTGAAAGAAGCAATCAACATAGACAATCACCCACAAACAAACAGTGCAACCCAGGCTACCTAAGTATGATTCTCAATCAGAGACAACTAATGACACCTGCCTCTGATTGAGAACCATACTAGGCCGAAACATAGAAATGCCCCAAAACATAGAAAAACAAACACAGACTGCCCACCCAACTCACGCCCTGACCATACTAAATAAATACAAAACAAAGGAAATAAAGGTCAGAACGTGACAGTAAAGCTTTTTTGAAATCTGACACAGCGGTTTCCATTAAGGAGAATTCCATCTAAAGTTCCATGCATAACACTTGTATCTTTTATCAATGTTTATTATGAGTATTTCTGTAAATTGATGTGGCTCTCTGCAAAATCACCGGATGTTTTGGATGCAAAACATTACTGAACTTAATGCGCCAATGTAAACTGTGATTTTTGGATATAAATATGAACTTTATCGACCAAAACAGACATGTATTGTGTAACATGAAGTCCTATGAGTGTCATCTGATGAAGATCATCAAAGGTTAGTGATTAATTTGATCTCTATTTCTGCTTTTTGTGTCTCCTCTCTTTGGCTGGAAAAATGGCTGTGTTTTTCTTTGACTATGTGCAGACCTAATATAATCGTTTGGTGTGCTTTCGTCGTAAAGCCTTTTTGACATCGGACACTATGGTGGGATAACAACAAGTTTATCTTTCAAATTATGTAAAATACTTTTATGTTTGAGGAATTTTAACTATGAGATTTCTGATGTTTTGAATTTGGCACCCTGCACTTTCACTGGCTGTTGTCATATCGATCCCGTTAGAGGGATCTCAGCCCTAAGACGTTAACAAATTCTTATTTTTCAATGACGGCCTACCCTGGCCAAACTGTACCATAACCCGGACAATGGTGCGCCGCCTTATGTGACTCCCGATCACGGCCGGTTGTGATACAGCCTGGAATCGAACCAGGGTCTGTAGTGATGCCTCTAGCCCTGAGATGCAGTGCCACAGACCGCTGCACCACTCAGGAGCCCTAGGGATGTTGTTATGCGCTGAGGATTTTTTGGGGACTATTCAGATAAGAATTGACTGAGGTGGTGGTTTTGGTGTAACATATTGTTGGCCTACTATGCTACAGTAGGCCTATATGTGACCCATTTCATTTTTACAATTTTTAGTCTTAATCTTTATTACACTACTCACTGTTGCGCACATGACCTCACATGTGAATGCTTAAAGAGATGGGTGGGGCTGGCTTAAGAGGGTGTGAACAATGCTGAATGGGTGTAGACAAAGGAGAGCTCTCCACCAGTAGTACCAAAACATTAAAAATGCCATTTTCTCAAAATGTAGGTTACAAGTTTATGAACTTTGAAAGCAGAATTACTTTCCCATTGTTCCTCAAAAATGCAGTGTATGACATACCATTTTGTAGCTCTGTGTCTCTGCTTTTATCCAATGTAAAAAACATAATTTAGAATTTGCTACATAAAACCGAATCAAGGTTGTCTGTCACATATGCTATTATATTTGGTTATGTTATGTCAAATGCAAATTAATCATTATGTGATCTTGCGAGACATTGATTCAGCCTTGATCTAACTTTAGCAAAGGAGCACCATTGTGAGACGTGATAATCTTCTATTCGTAATAGTAATATTAATAATACTAAGTGATGAGTAGGACTATTAGGCGTAGGCAACCGACAAACAGATCTTGATCTGGGTTATTTTAAGTGATTTGAGCACCTTTCTAATCAGGGTGGACAGCACCGTAATCAAGTGGTCACATGTCATTTTACCAGCTCTGCGTATTCTTAAATTGTAAATGTGAGGGAGTGCCGCTCCCCCACACCATGGCAGAACAACATCCCTGGTCCTTGGCCAAGAAATGGTGGAAGACCCCTGGTCTAGCCAGTTATCTAAACTTGTAGTAATCATGGCATGCAAGGCACGTGCCCAGGAGCCCGGACTTTCAGCTGGCCCCCATTGATGTTTTTTGTCACTCAGATTTCATTAACATGGAAATGACTTGAGTAAGAGTACAGCCTACAGAGTAACTACTAGTTACTCCAAAAATTCAAAGATCAGTGGCTGTAACAGCTGGAACACAGAGGCACTGAAGCAACCATTAATTTATTCTGCCTATTGCTTGCCTTGAAGATATTGTAACGTATACTCTAGGCGCCAGGAAGCAGGTGCAGAACGTGAGTTTAATAATGAGAATAAGCAGATAAACAAAACAGGAGAAGCGTACTAAATTTGGACAAAACAAATTCTGCCTGAAGACTGAGGCTATTGAAAGTTAAATAAAGGGGAAGTAATCAAGGTAATGATGAAGTCCAGGTGTGCGTAATGATGGTTGCTAGGTGTGCGTAATGTCGGTGGCCAGGACCAGTGACGTTGAGCGCCGGAGAGAGGGAACAGGAGTAGGAATGACAATAATAAAACAGTTGATAAAAAAAAAAGATTTTCCCTAAGGAAAAATACATCTACCCCCTACAAATGTAAGTGGATTATAATCCACATAATAAGTCACATGAGACGCGGTGCAGCATGCACATAGTCTACTTGAACTAATGTCCAGTGTACCTGCAGTCTAAATTATTGTATAGCATACAAGCACCACTTCCAGCGGCCCTGTCACATTGGAATAAAGGGATCGGGAGACAGGTGCGGGAATGCGTAAAAGTTTTTTAAATTTCACCCAAATTACAGCGTGCCATGTAATGGCACGGTGACGAAGACCATACAAACCCGCATAGAAAACAGAGGGTTGAAACCCAAACAAAAGAGCAAGGAGTACCTCAAATAAATACACAAGAGCACAATGATACGACACGGGACCTGTAATCATTGGGCAAAAAACACGCGGTACGAAACCCAAAACAACACAGCAAAGGTACTCACTTGACCAACGGACATTCAAACAAGGGCACATTCAAACAATTACAATCAGTGGGAAATGGGGACCAGGTGTACGTAATGACACAGTTCCGGAGGGATCCGTAACAGTATCGCCCCTGACACGCTGCACCAGCAGTGCAACGACACCAGCCCCCGAGGATGATCACAGGAACACAGTGCGGGTTGATCAGTACTTGATGCCGCTGCCCAAGTTGCGGCGGTGTCCGACGGACCAGTTGCAGTGCGTCGGACAGACTGGTTGTGGCGTCGTCGGACGGACCAGGTGCAGCGACGTTGGAGGGCACAGTTGTAGCTGCTGAAGTTGCAGCGGCGCCGGACAGACCAGTCACAGTGTCGTCGGACAGGCCATTCCCACCGTCTCCCTTAATTGTCGATTATTCTGTCACGTTGGTATAAAGGGATCGGGAGACAGGTGCAGGAATGCGTAAGAGTTTTTTTTTTATTTCACCCAAATTACAGTGTGCCATGTAAAAGCACGAGGATGAAGACCATACAAACACGTATACAAAACACAGGGTTGAAATCCAAACAAAAGAGTGAGGAGTACTTCGAATAAATAGACAAGCGCACAATGATACCACACGGGACGAGACCCATAATCATCTGCGCAATACACGCAGGTACTCACACAACCAACGGACACGGGAACAATAATCGACAGCCCAATGGAAACCAAAGGGCACATTTAAACAATTACAATCAGTGGGAATGGGGACCAGGTGTGCGTAATGACACAGTTCCTGAGGGGTCCGTGACAGGCCCCCTGGCAGCGATTCTAAATATCAGTCATTCAAATCCTCCTGCTGCAGGATTATTTTCCTCCTGTGATGAAGGGGTCAAATTAAGATCCAACATCCGTATCTGCTTTGCAGCAGAGAATATTCTAAATATGTTGTTTAATGCCTTTAAAGAATCAACCAATTCCATTCCTAGAACGTAAGGAACCTAAGTGAACCTTAATAGAACCTCCCTGTCTCCTGTCATGTAAAGATCTTCCCAGCATAAAATAGTTCCTGATTGTTCTGATTGTGTTGTGATTGTGAAGTCATGCTGTAAAATTTATTTGAGCGTGAAAATTTTCCCAGTTCAATAATTGCACGTGCAGCTCTTTGTGGATGGAGGAGCTCGTGCGGATGCTTCTCTCACACTCTCCCTTGACTTCAAAAAACGGTTCTGTGGGCACGTTCATTTGCTTCACACCATCTGCCAATCAATGGTGGCCAGGAGTATTGACTCTGACCAATCAGAAGCTTGAAGTGTGTGGTCAGCATATTAATACCCGGACTTGCATGTCAAAATGCTGAGGGTTGATGTGAGGAGAGACTTGGGTGCTACATTTTCTATTGACAGTGCATGTAGTAGTTAGTTAGTTAGCTAGCTATAAAAAGAAGTTCAAACTACACACCTCTGAGAACAAGCCATCTCGACCAGTTTATAGCTAGTTATGCTAGTTAGCTGACTAAATAGGGGGTGTGAGAGAAATATCTGCACGAGCTCAGCCATCCACACAGACCGGTGTGCAATTATTGACTGGGAACATTTTCACACTGTGAAACATTTTACAACATGACATCACAATCACAGCACAATCAGAACGATTGGCAACTATTTCAGACTGGGAAGATTTTTACATGACACCACCTACTTTAAAAACAAGTTCCCAGAACATTCAGCTTTCATTATCTTTTTTAGCTTTCATCCTCTGAATGTATAAAAAACAGTTTTCCACCAGTTCACCTGCTTTTACACATGATTTCACTGTTAGATGTGAAATATTTATTTTGACTATCTTTTTTTTGTTTTACCATATGAAAGCAAGAGTGCAGTTCATGTAAAACAGGGTTGACCTTAAACCTAACGGACAAATGTAAATTAATTACTAATGACATGAAAAAAATAACAATCTTCATAAATTACTTTGTCAAAGCAACAACATAACTAGGGCTTTACGATGAGGGTGAAAACTCGGGGAAATTATGAGGTTAAGTGTCACGCCCTGACCTTAGAGAGCCGTTTTATTTCTCTATTTGGTTAGGTCAGGATGTGATGTGGGGTGGGCATTCTATGTTTTGTGTTCTATGTTACTTTATTTCTATGTTTTGGCCGGGTATGGTTCTCAATCAGGGACAGCTGTCTATCATTGTCTCTGAATAGGAGTCATACTTAGGTAGCCCTTTTTCCCTCCTTCAGTGTGGGTAGTTAACTTTGTTTGTGGCACTTAACCCTGTAAGCTTCACGGTTGTTCAGTTTGTGTCTTGTTTTGTTGGCGTCATGCCGAAATAAAAAATAATGTACGCTCACAACGCTGCGCTTTGGTCTTCCTTCAACGACGGCCGTAACAGAACTACCCACCACCAAATGACCAAGCAGCGTGCGCCAACCTGGAGGACGAGCTGGACCGGGGAGGGGAGAATGGCAGGGGACAAGACCTGGTCACGGAAGCCCGAGAGGCAGCTCCAAAAATGTTTTTTTTTTTGTGGGGCACACGGGGAGATTGGCGGAGTCGGAGTTTAGACCTGAGCCAACTCCCCGTGCTTACCCTGGGACTGGTCAGGCATCGTGTTATGGGGTGATGCGCACAGTGTCTCGAGTGAGCATTCACAGGCCGGTGTGCTCTGTGCCAGCGTCCCGGAACGGGTTGTGCCAACTCTGCGCTCGAAACCTCCAGTGAGCCTTCACGGCCCAGTGTATCCGATGCCTGCCCCACGCACCAGGCCTCCTGTGTGTCTCTCCAGCCCGGTGAGTCCTGTGCCTGCTTCAAGGACCAGGCCTCCTGTGTGTCTCCCCAGCCTGGTGAGTCCTGTGGCTGCTGCACAAAAGAAGCCTCCAGTGATGATTCATGGCAAGAAGCCTCCAGTGATGATTCATGGCAAGAAGCCTCCAGTGATGATCCATGGCACGAAGCCTCCAGTGATGATCCATGGCACGAAGCCTCCAGTGATGATCCATGGCACGAAGCCTCCAGTGACGATCCATGGCAAGAAGCCTCCAGTGATGATCCATGGCAAGAAGCCTCCAGTGATGATCCATGGCACGATGCCTCCAGTGAGGAGTCATGGCATGAAGCCTCCAGCGACGGCCTCCAGTCCCGCAGAGAGGGTCCCCAGGCCAGAGGTGCTACCAAAGTGGGGTGAGCCAGAGGTGGAGCGGGGTCTACGTCCGACACCAGAGCCAACACCGTGGATAGATGCCCACCCAGACCCTCCCCTATAGGTTCAGGTTTTGCGTCCAGAGTCTGCACCTTTGGGTAGGGGGGGGGGGGGGGGGGGGGGACTGTCACGGTTGCTTCATGGCTGTTCAGTTTGTTTCTTGTTTTGTTGGCGTCATTCCGAAATAAAAAGTACAGCGCTAACCACGCTTTACTTTTACCAAAGCACTCACCACACTGTGTTTTGGTCTTCCTTCAACGACGGCCATGACATTAAATGAGTTAAAATCTTCCTAGGAGTCAAACAAGATGTGGGACATGCCACAATTGGGATTTTCAGTGAAAACAACAAATTAATTTGAATGAAAACACACTACAATTGGAATGTTAGAGTGTAGCTGTACAGTGAGGGAAAAAGTATTTGATCCCCTGCTGATTTTGTACGGTTGTCCCACTGACAAAGAATCAATCAGTCTATATTTTTAATGGTATTTGTATAATGAGTGACAGAATAACAACAAAAAAATCCAGAAAAACGAATGTCAAAAATGTTAGAAATTGATTTGCATTTTAATGAGGGAAATAAGTATTTGACCCTCTGCAAATTATAACTTAGTGCTTGGTGGCAATCACAGAGGTCAGACGTTTCTTGCAGTTGGCCACCAGGTTTGCACACATCTCAGGAGGGATTTTGTCCCACTCCTCTTTGCAGATCTTCTCCAAGTCATTAAGGTTTCGAGGCTGATGTTTGGCAACTCGAACCTTCAGCTCCCTCCACAGATTTTCTATGGGATTAAGGTCTGGAGACTGGCTAGGCCACTCCAGAACCTTAATGTGCTTCTTCTTGAGCCACTCCTTTGTTGACTTGGGCGTGTGTTTTGAGTCATTGTCATGCTGGAATACCCATCCACGACCCATTTTCAATATCCTGGCTGAGGGAAGGAGGTTCTCACCCAAGATTTGACGGTACATGGCCCCATCCTTCGTCCCTTTGATGCGGTGAAGTTGTCCTGTCCCCTTAGCAGAAAAACACCGCCAAAGCATAATGTTTCCACCTCCATGTTTGATGGTGGGGATGCTGTTCTTGGGGTCATAGGCAGCATTCCTCCTCCTAAAAAAACGCGGCGAGGTGAGTTGATGCCAAAGAGCTCCAGTTTGGTATCATCTGTCCACAACCCTTTCACCCAGGTGTCCTCTGAATCATTCAGATGTTCACTGGCAAACTTCAGACGGGCATGTATATGTGCTTTCTTGAACAGGGGGACCTTGTGGGCGCTGCAGGATTTCAGTCCTTCACGGCGTAGTGTGTTACCAATTGTTTTCTTGGTGACTATGATCCCAGCTGCCTTGAGATCATTTACAAGATCCTCCAGTATAGTTCCGGGCTGATTCCTCACCGTTCTCATGATCATTGCAACTCCACAAGGTGAGATCTTGCATGGAGCCCCAGGCCGAGGGAGATTGACAGTTCTTTTGTGTTTCTTCCATTTGCGAATAATCGCACCAACTGTTGTCACCTTCTCACCAAGCTGATTGGCGATGGACTTGTAGCCCATTCCAGCCTTGTGTAGGTCTACAATCTTGTCCCTGACATCCTTGGAGAGCTCTTTGGTCTTGGCCATGTTGGAGAGTTTGGAATCTGATTGATTGCTTCTGTGGACAGGTGTCTTTTATACAGGTAACAAACTGAGATTAGAAGTACTCCCTTTAAGAGTGTGCTCCTAATCTCAGCTCGTTACCTGCATAAAAGACGCCTGGGAGACAGAATTCTTTCTGATTGCGAGTGGGTCAAATATTTATTTCCCTCATTAAAATGCAAATCAATTTATAACATTTTTGACATGCGTTTTTCTGGATTTTTTGTTGTTATTATTGTTGTTATTATTGTTTTTATTATTGTTATTGTTGTTTTTTGTTGTTATTCTGTTTCTCACTGCTCAAATAAACCTACTATTAAAATTATAGACTGATCATTTCCTTGTCAGTGGACAAACTTACAAAATCAGCAGGGGATCAAATGTACTTTTTTCCCTCACTGTAAGTGATCCAACTGTTAAATGTTGTGTTTTATCAAAACGTCTAATAAAAAGCATGAGCTGGCGCACACCCAGGGAATATTATTTAGTGTAGAGGTGCTGACTAATGGAGAATAAACTGGAAGCTATGAAAACGAAGAGAGTAGCACACTCCATTTGTATAACCTAGTCTTTTATTGGGTAAAAAATGTACACGCATAATGTCACAAGAACATAAAAGGCACTCTCCAACAAATGGCTCTTGATTTCTGCTATTTCACATATATTCAATACACTTTCTGAAACAATTAAGAGTATGTTTCTTAACCAATCACAGCGAAGATGATGGCATGGCTATTATCTTAAGAAGCCCCGTAGCCTACCTACAATTTCTCAAAACGTGGTAAGAGCTACACACAACCAAATCTATTGCTTTATGGTATTTGCACATTTCTCCATAAGTCAACTTTTTTATTTGTTACGAGCAGTTCTCAAGTATATGCTGCATGTGTGTGTGTGTGTGTGTGTGTGTGTGTGTGTGTGTGTACTGTAGGTGTGTGTGCATTCACAGAATCCTGATCATTCAGTGGGGCCTAAAACCAATAACAGCTAACTTGATTTCGCTGTCTGTTGAGTAGTCTATTCTGTTCCCATTGCACCCCAAGGTGACCGTAACGCCATAATACACTCTGATGTGGAGAGAGAACGAGAGAGAGAGGGACAATGAATAGAGAGTGAACTGAGAGAGTGGGGGAAGGAGATGAGGTGGAGGAGAGGGGGATGATACAGAGGGTAAGTCCCGACTGTGTCTTCTCGGTCTTCCCTTCATACACTGTAGTGCTCTCCCCACAATGTGCGATTAGGCCCCTCTAATCATATTTATCCAGTAGGGGCCAAGCTGAGGGCTCCTATCTGGACTAACTTAATGCAGTATTGGGGTGAGCCGCCCGGGACCCCCGTTGGAGCGCCATGCCGAAATAACAGTGATCAATTCTGACAGGAGCGTTTGAGTAGAGACTGCACTCTCATTTGGCACTGCGCTCAAATGTCATTTCACCTTCGGTGCCTGCTAAAGGTGACATAACGCATCTCTTTGGTGAGGGACAGGATGGCCGCTGGCCGCAGTACACATGCTGTGCTGGCGAAGGCTGTAGAGCGAATAGAAGAGGCAAAGGCAGTGGAAAGTGTAGAGGACACATGCATTTCTAAACAGATGAGGTAATCCAAAAAGAAGCTTGTGACCGATTCAAGTCAACTAAGGGGATCTGGTGTTTTACTGGTGTAAGTTTTGTGTTCTTGTCATGATGTTGTGTTAGGTATGTGAGATGTTGATAAATGTTCTAACTTGCTAAAAGCCCTATACTGCTATAGGTATCGGTTTCCATTTTTACGAATACTATGTTGTTAAATGCAACCACAACCCTAGCTACCCTCATCATAGCTTTGTTCTCCAGCTACAGTTGGTTTGCCTGGTCCCAGATTTGTTTGTGCTCTTGCCAACTCCTATGGTCATTGCCATACCAAATTACTATAGTTGGCTAGACATCACAAACTGATATGAGACCAGGCTAACCTGGCATTGGTTCTTCTGCTGCTCTGTAACCTCTTGGTGGTCCTGAGAGGAAAGTGGACGGACGTTGGCATCAGAAGCGATTGACCCATGGGAGACCCTGTGGTAAGGATAATTTAAGAGCCTCCGGTGATACCCCTCAGGCCCATCATCACTATGCCCATTTCCCCATCCCATGCCAGACGCAGGCCTCCTCCCTGTGTTCCCATAGGCCATGGGTGCATCCCAAGTGGCACCCTATTCTCTATATAGTGCACTATTTTTTGACCAGAACCCCTTGGGCCCAGGGTCAAAAGAAGTGCACTACCTAGGGTGCTATTTGAGACGCAGCCCTAGCCTAACAGGATTGCCACTCCCCTCACTCTGTGTTAAGTCCTTATCAAGGGGGCATGTGGGTTTGACACTGTGGAGATTCCGGGTACTAATCCACTTACTGGGACTCTATTGGGATGAAACGGACACATGTTTTCATTTTCGACAGGAGACCCAGGGCTTTGGTTGGATTGGAGGCTTTGGATGTTGAACCAGCATGCCATGATCTCGTTGGTTCTGGCTTCAGGAAGAACTCCAGTGATTGGGAAAACGGGGTGACTCTGCATGGTGGGCACGATGATGGCTTCCTCGTTAGTTACCACCAACCCCATACATTAAGTAATATCATAGCATTTCTTGTTATTCTAAGATAAATTGATACATATTCCCATGTTTAACCTGAAAATGATTAATTCTCCATACCAAGATGGTGATTGATGCTGTAGACCAGACGAAAACCAATGAGAAAGGGACACAATATCTCAAAATATAGGATAAATAAAGATCTATGCAATATCAAACATAATTTAGGGAACGTCATTTGTGGACATTGCATCAATGTCCCCTATTTGATGGGAGCTAAACCATTCAGGCTAAGGACACACAGAGAAATTGAAGACAATCCTCTATGAGACCAGGCTAACCATTATCCGTCAAGTGATGAATTCCATTGAAACATCATTATCTCAATCCATAACTTTCTCACTCAATATCCCTCTGTGGCTGTACCCTTAGCCAATTGGTAGAAAACCTGTTGGTCATTTTTTAATCCAATATCCAATTAGTGTGACCTTAACCACTGTGACAATTAATATGAGGGAGACCTCGTGTAGTCGCATGCTCTTTGTAGTGGAACCAATTAATAACCACAATGTTTAATTAGTTTGACCTATAAACCTACATGAGCACACATTATTGTATCAACATGATTGAAATTGTACCTGTGCCTTGATACATGCATGTGCAAATGAATTCCTACAGGCCAACACTACAATCAGACACTCAACATGACATCCTTTGACCTGGGGCCATAGGGCATATATAGGGAATATGCTGCCATTTGGGTTGCATTCTGTGTGTTCAACTCCCTGTGCTGATATATTCACAGTGGTGGAAAATGTATCCAATTACCATACTTAAGTCAAAGTAAAGATACCTTAATAGAAAATGACTCAAGTAAAAGTGCCTCAGTAAAATACTGCTTGAGTAAAAGTAAAAAATGATTTAGTTTTCAATATATCAACAGTAAATGTAATTGCTAAAATATACTTGAGTGTCAAAAGTAAAAGTAAATGTCCCGTCCTGACCTTAGTTCCTTTTGTATGTATTTTAGGTTGGTCAGGGCGTTAGTTGGGGTGGGCATTCTATGTTTTGTTACTGTGTTTATATTACTATGTGTTTGGCCTGGTATGGTTCCCAATCAGAGGCAGCTGTCAATCGTTGTCTCTGATTGAGAACCATACGTAGGCAGCCTGTTTTCCCACTCTTGTTTGTGGGTGGTTGTTTTCTGTTTAATGTATGTCACCTTATAGAACTGTTTCGTTTCTTCCATTCGCTTTATTATTTTGTTTTTTGTGTTCAGTCTAATAAATTAACATGGACACTTACCACGCTGCATATTGGTCCGATCCTTCCTACTCCTCCTCAGACGACGAAGAGATTCGTTAGAGTAAAAGTATTAATCATTTCAAATTCCTTACATTAAGCAAACCAGACGGCACAATTTTCATGTTTTAAAAATGTTTGGACAGCCAGGGACACACTCCAACACTCTGTCTGCCAGATCAGAGGCAGTAGGAATGACCAGGGATGTTCTCTTGATAAGTGTGTGAACTAGACCATTTTCCTGTCCTGCTAAGCTTACAAAATGTAAAAAGTACTTTTGGGTGTCAGAAAAAATGTATGGAGCAAAAAGTACATAATTTTTTAAAGAATGTAGTGAAGTAAAAGTAAAAGTGGTCAAAAATATAAATAGTAATGTAAAGTACAGATACCCCAACAAACTACTTAAGTAGTACTTTAAAGTATTTTTACTTAATTGCTTTACACCACTGTGTATTCACTACCCATTTCAGTTACAGTATGGACAGTTACAAGCAGTATTGTATACTTTTTATTGGGGGAGGGGGGGGGCAGACACAATGGTAACAAATAGTCGTACAATATTCAAAAAAAGAAAACAAAAAAGAAGTGGGCCTCCACCCCTTACCTCCCATCCCATTTCCCCAACCCCACCCAGCCAACATGTCTTCATCCAACCACCCGCCTCCCCACCCCCTCTCCCCAACACACGGAACAGCAACCTTAAATCAAGAGTAAGAACTACAGTGTGTAGTGGACAGTAATCAAATGTGTTCATCTTCCCTGTTTTCTTTTATGTTAGATGAGCACATGCATATTCATTCGGTATGAATATGCAAATGTATTATCCACCATAAGGTTATTATCCATAAATGTCAGCCTGTAATTAATTAATCCTGTCTGTCTGCTCGCTCTCCCTGGCTCATTAGAAAAGCTGAGCCTGGCTTATTGTCTTCAAGTTCCAATTCCAAATATTATGGATGTATTTTGGCTCCCTTGGCAGACTTCACCTGACTTCATTAATAGTTTGGTACTGAGTCGCCGGAGGGCCAATTGTTGGCCAGAGCTGACTTGCTCCAGCTCGCTCGGCACTCACGCAGTGTCTTGTGGTTTTGGGTTTGAAACGCAGCCCCGACCCCCAAACCGCTACCCTGTTGTGGCACCGTAGTGGCGTTGTTGGCGGTAATGAGAAGACACAAGCACTGTGCTCATCGTCCCCGAGTCCCCGCAGAGTCAAACAAATGCAGTCAAGTTGACTCTCAGTCGAACTGGAATCACCTTCAACGGTAATACAATCCAATAAGACAATTAAGCGGGTAATTTAGGAAATTGATTTTTTTAAAGCTACCCCAGAGGCACTTCTATTACTGTTCGTTTGCATTTTAATAAAAATCCAGTATGAATTTGCACAAGCTGAGAGTGGAGAAGCTTTGGCACATTCTACAAATGGAAGTGAATTCCACTGTCCATAACAATTAAGTCCAATGGTTTAATGTTATCCCCCTCTCACTCAGTTGGCTGTTCATCGAGATACACAACTGTTCAAAAGTTTGGGGTCACTTAGAAATTTAAAATTTAAAAAATGTCCATTAAAATAACATCAAATTGGTCAGAAATACAATGTAGACATTGTATATGTTGTAAATGACTATTGTAGCTGGTAACGGCACATTTTTGTATGGAATATGTACATAGGCGTATAGAGGCCCATTATCAGCAACCGTCACTGTTGTGTTCCAATGGCACGTTGTGTTAGCTAATCCAAGTTTATCATTTTAAAAGGCTAATTGATCATTAGAAAACCCTTTTGCAATTATGTTAGCAGAGCTGAAAACTGTTGTGCTAATTAAATAAGCAATAAAACTGGCCTTCGTTAGACTAGTTGAGTATCTGGAGCATCAGCATTTGTGGGTTCGATTACAGGCTCAAAATGGCCACAAACAAAGAACTTTCTTCTGAAACTCGTCAGTCTATTCATGGGATGCTGGCTTTTTCGGCAGAGTTGCAAAGAAAAGCCATATTTCAGACTGGCCAATAAAAAGAAAAGATTACACAGACACTGGACAGAGGAACTCTGCCTAGAAGGCCAGCATCCCGGAGTCGCCTCTTCACTGTTGGTGTTGAGACTGGTGTTTTGCGGGTACTATTTAATGAAGTTGCCAGTTGAGAACTTGTGAGGCGTCTGTTTCTCAAACTAGACACTAATGTACTTGTCCTCTTGCTCAGTTGTGCACCTTAGCCTCCCACACCTCTTTCTATTCTGGTTAGATCCAGTTCACAATGTTCTGTGAAGGGAGTGGTACACAGCGTTGTACGAGATCTTCAGTTTCATGGAAATTTCTCGCATTGAGTAGCCTTCATCTCTGAGAACAAGAATAGACTGACAGGTTTCAGAAGAAAGTTCTTTGTTTCTGGCCACTTTGAGCCTGTAATCGAACCAACAAATGCTGATGCTCCAGATTCTCAACTAGTCTAAAGAAGGCCAGTTTTATTGTTTCTTTAATTAGCACAACAGTTTTCAGCTGTGCTAACATATTTGCAAAAGGGTTTTCTAATGATCAATTAGCCTTTTTAAAGTGATAAACTTGGATTAGCTAACACTACGTGCCATTGGAACTAAGGAGTGACGGTTGCTGATAATTGACCTCTGTACGCCTATGTAGATACTCTATAAAACAATCTGCCATTTGCAGCTACAATAGTTGGTACCTCCATTTTCTTTACTTTTGAAATGTATGATATATAGCCAGTGATTCACATTGTTGTTGTTTGAATCCCAGATTGGCACTTTAATCATTGGGGAAAGAAATATGCTAAATATTTCATAGCTTTTTATTGCTTTGTTGACTTTATATCCAGTCCCATCCCAATCTTGTGGTATAGGATATGCAAGTTAAAACTCTCCTAAAATGATACTATTGAAATATAAAAGCAACAAGGTATCTAACAATATTTTTTCTGTTTGTAAAGTATGTCAATGAAATGTAAAAAAAAGAAGAAAAAAAAACTATCAACAGGCAATTTCTAAAATATAGAGGACTGGTATTCTCTCAGCTCGAACGTCAGTCTCGATTCCTTGCTTCTGTGACTGAGAAAATATTTAAAGTCTGAACAAATCGTCAGCAAGTTTTTGGATACTGATGTTGGATACTTTATGCAAGGCAACACTCATTTCCACAGGCACTGACAATAACCAATTGAAATGCTGTGAGTGGGTGGCCTGACCCTGTTCTGAGCTAAAACAAATCTAAAAGAAAGGGAGGGAGAGAGGGAGGGAGGGAGGGAGGGAAAAAAGGGAAAGAAACTCAGCACATTCATTACTGAAGCTGTCCCTTCCTCTGAGATACTGTATCATGTTAAATATGGCACACTTCTCAGATGTAATGCCTCGGCTGTGAGAAAGTCGAAATAAATAATGGGACAAGTGAAAGCTTTCACATACGTTGCTGGTGCTGTACAATTGATGTTTCCATAGTGTGCTCACTTCCTACACAAATAATTGACTCGGGGTGCTTGTCAAGCCCAGTGTGCGATGCATTCATGCATACCACATCGGACAAACTCACAGGCTCATACATGTATTAGCTTCGTACATGCTTCAAGTGATGTTATGACATTAAAAACAGTGTATTCAAACAGTGCAACGTTAACACCTCTTCTTATAAAGTTAGGGAATAATGCTGTACACTCACAAACACAGGAACTCTGGCTCCAAGTTCCACCAATAGGTCTTTGACAGATAAACAGATCTGCTTTCGTTTGTCACTTTTTAAAAATGTTTTATTGTCCCTCGTAGGATTACCATGCTCTTGAAATTAAAAGTGCTTGTGTCGCACTATCCCCATCATGATAGTACCTGCTGTGGGAGACTGAGGACCCAAATAAAGGCAGGGCTTCGGCTGCAGTCAAGATGGTCTCCCCTGTTCTCCACTCCTGCAGCCGGGCACACCTGCAGCCGAGCGTGAGCTGCAAGCTGCAGCCAGAGGAACGGAACATCCCTCCCCCTCTTTAATTAGGAAGTGGTTATCTGCACGTGTCCCTCCAGGGCCACTGACCTCCCCCTCCTCTCCCGTTATCAGAGGTAAGGCGAGCCTCAGGATAACCCCTGCAGCATCGTGGGAGATTCTGAAAGTGTGAAGATTAAGGATGGGAGGCAGCACCTGCCAACAGGCTTACCGGAGGATTTGCTCATGTGGCATGGAGTTTGGGGGTGCCTCTCCACACTTTAAGAAAAGTCTGACTTTGTTGTGTGTGTGTGTGTGTGTGCGTTTGTAAGCCTGTGTGTGTAAGTGTGTATCAATGTGTATATGCTTGGTTGTGTGTATGTGTAACTGTGTATGCCTGCCTGTGTGCGTGTGTGGTAAGTTGAGGCAACAGTGACATTAACTATTCCCTTGCAAACTTCCCAGAGTTCTCTCATTGTGCGGATTAAAGTGCTGTCAGCCCATAGCATCATGGGAGATTCTGGAAACAGGGAGATTAGGGGGAAATATACCTGACTGAAGGCTCGCTGAGACATCTGTTCATGCGGAGGACATTAGACAGAGGAAGCGGGTGTGTGCGTGTGTGAAAGATAGAGGGGGGGAGGGGGGGGTGGAGAGCGAGAAAAGAGAGAGTCTGTGTATATCATCGTGTTCACTTATGAAATGAATAAAACAACAGTTTATCCTTTAAAGCCTAGCCATAGGTACCTTGTCATGCACTCGGAGCACAAAGACCTTCCTCGCTGTCATTGGCCCAACTGAACACACCCAGTAATTGACATATGGTCATAGTGCACACCTCCCTCCAGCCCCAAGTACATCTGCTGTTTTTCACTGCTTCCAAATGGCATAGCCATTATTCTTGAACAGGGCCCTGCACTTTGTCAGGAATAGGGTATCATTTGGGACGTAACCTCTCACTCACTCACTCACTCACTCACTCACTCACTCACTCACTCACTCACTCACTCACTCACTCAAACAAAGAGTACACTGAGTATACCATACATTAGGATCACCTTTCTAATATAGAGTTGCACCCCCCCGACACTCTACAAGGTGTCGAAAGCGTTCCATAGGGATGCTGGCTCATGTTGACTCCAATGCTTCCCACAGTTGTGTGAAGTTGGCTGGATGGCCTTTGGGTGGTGGACCATTCTTAATACACACAGGAAACTCTTCTGTGTGAAAAAAACAGCAGCATTTGGCACCCGAGTGGTTCTGCGGTCTAAGGCATTGCACCTCAAGTGCAAGAGGCATCACTAAAGTCCCTGGTTCGAATCCAGGCTGTATCACATCCGGCTGTGATTGGGACTCCCATAGGGTGGAGCACAATTGGCCCAGTGTCGTCCAGGTTTGGCCGGGCTAGGACGACATTATAAATTAGAATTTGTTCTTAACTGACTTGCCAAGTTAAATAAATAAAAAATAAAAATTACAGTTATTGACACAAACCGGTGCGTCTGGCACATACCCCGTTCAAAAGGCACTTAAATCTTTTGTCTTGCCCATTCACCCTCTGAATCGCACACATACACAATCCATGTATCAATTGTCTCGAGGCTTAAAAATCATTTTTATTAAACCTGTCCCCTCCTTCATCTACAATGATTGAAGTGGATTTAACAAATAACATCAATAAGGGATCATAGCTTTCACCTGGTCAGTCCATGTCATGAAAATAGCGGGTGTTCTTTGTTTTGTTCACTCAGTGTCTATGAGCCCTCTGATACAAGTGTTCTCATAGAGCTCGTGGAGGGTGATAAATGGGGGGGTTGGCCAAATCTTTTCCCCAAATAAAAATAGGCTTTGAATGACCAAAACATCACCCATATATTTGTATGCTATTAATAATCATTTCATGCGTGAGTTCCAAATATCTCTAACAACAGTTTGAATTGAGGTGTGTTCCGCCTCCTCATTAATTCACATAGAAGTAGCCCATTTCACTGTTGCGGACAATTTATGTTTGAGCCTTTACTGAGCCTGACAACATTCTCTCTATGAGAGCCCAAGCACTTACCCAGTGTTTCCGCAGATCAAGTATGTGGACATATGCACAGTCAAGTACAGACTTTTTCCCCCTGGACATTTTCTGGCTGGTGCTCACGTTGCCTTCATTGTTGTTTTCCTTACAAATAATAACTTTGGACATGTGTGTGTTCCTATCAAAGTAAGTACCTTATTTTCTGTATATCGTATTGTCTTTTCTACTGCAGCATATGGAGCATAATGTATTTACAGTTTTAGTCACGATTTCAAGTACTGATGACAAAATATGCTCTCCGATTATTGCATACATTGTAATGGACACCTATGATGTGGGTAACATACTTGTTTGACGGTTGTACTGATTATGATGAGCTAATGCTAAACTATTTGCCAGCTCTGTGTGGTGCAATGTTTGTTGACACAAACCGGTGCGCCTGGCACCTACAACCATACAGATTCAAAGGCACTTAAATCTTCCCATAGGGCGGCACACAATTGGCACAGTGTCGTCCAGGTTAGGGAAGAGTTTGGCCGGGGTAGGAAGTCATTGTAAAATAAGAATTTGTTCTTAACTGACTTACATAGTTAAATAAAGGTTCAATTTAAATATATATATATATATATATTTACACTGCACAAAAAATAAAGGGAACACTTAAACAACACAATGTAACTCCAAGTCAATCACACTTCTGTGAAATCAAACTGTCCACTTAGGAAGCAACACTGATTGACAATAAATTTCACACGCTGTTGTGCAAATGCAATAGACAACAGGTGGAAATTATAGGCAATTAGCAAGACACCCCCAATAAAGGAGTGGTTCTGCAGGTGGTGACCACAGACCACTTTTCAGTTCCTATGCTTCCTGGCTGATGTTTTGGTCACTTTTGAATGCTGGCGGTGCTTTCACTCTAGTGGTAGCATGAGACGGAGTCTACAACCCACACAAGTGGCTCAGGTAGTGCAGCTAATCCAGGATGGCGCATCAATGCGAGCTGTGGCAAGAAGGTTTGCTGTGTCTGTCAGCGTAGTGTCCAGAGCATGGAGGCGCAACCAGGAGACAGGCCGGTACATCAGGAGACGTGGAGGAGGCCATAGGAGGGCAAAAATCCAGCAGCAGGACCGCTACCTCCGCCTTTGTGCAAGGAGGAACAGGAGGAACACTGCCAGAGCCCTTCAAAATGACCTCCAGCAGGCCACAAATGTGCATGTGTCTGCTCAAACGGTCTGAAACAGACTCCATGAGGGTGATATGAGGGCCCGACGTCCACAGGTGGGGGTTGTGCTTACAGCCCAACACCGTGAGGGACGTTTGGCATTTGCCAGAGACCAACAAGATTGGCAAATTCGCCACTGGCGTCCTGTGCTCTTCACAGATGAAAGCAGGTTCACACTGAGCACATTTGACAGACGTAACAGAGTCTGGAGACGCCGTGGAGAACGTTCTGCTGCCTGCAACATCCTCCAGCATGACCGGTTTTGCAGTGTGTCAGTCATGGAGTGGGGTGGCATTTCTTTGGGGGACCCCACAGCCCTCCATGTGCTCGCCAGAGGTAGCCTGACTGCCATTAGGTACCGAGATGAGATCCTCAGACCCCTTGTGAGACCATATGCTGGTGCGGTTGGCCCTGGGTTCCTCATAATGCAAGACCATGCTAGACCTCATGTGGCTGGAGTGTGTCAGCAGTTCCTGCAAGAGGAAGGCATTGATGCTATGGACTGGCCGTTCCCGTTCCCCAGACCTGAATCCAATTGAGCACATCTGGGACATCATGTCTTAGTCCAGGTCTGGGAGGTCATCATGCTTTAGTCCATGCTTTAGTCCAGGTCTGAGAGGAGATCCCTCAGGAGACCATCCGCCACCTCATCAGGAGCATGTCCAGGCGTTGTAGGGAGGTCATACAGGCACGTGGAGGCCACACACACTACTGAGCCTCATTTTGACTTGTTGGATCAGCCTGTAGTGTGGTTTTCCACTTTAATTTTGAGTGTGACTCCAAATCCAGACCTCCATGGGATGATACATTTGATTTCCATTGATAATTTTTGTGTGATTTTGTTGTCAGCACATTTAACTATGTAAAGAAAAAAGTATTTAATAAGAATATTTCATCCATTCAGATCTAGGATGTGTTATTTTAGTATTCCCTTTATTTTTTTTGAGCAGTGTATATATTTTTTTAAATTACACAATACATTCTGGGTGTCACATAAAAATCTGTCAGACCAAAGATGTTATAACAAAATAAGGTCAAGGAATGGTTCACACATCTTTCGAGTAAACTTCTGGAAGTGAATCAAGGGAAGTGAATGAAAGTGGACTATCGGACCACCAATTTATTATTTTTGCAATCGCAACAAATAATCTGCTCAGACCCCAACCAAGGATCATCAAAAGCCGTGCTATAAATTCTCAGACAACCCAAAGACTCCTAGATGCCCTTCCAGACTCCCTCCACCTACCCAAAGACGTCAGCGTACAACAATCGGTTAACCACCTAACTGAGGAACTTAATTCAACCCTGCGTGATACCTTAGATGCAGTCACCCCCCCCCCCCCCCTTCCAAAATGTGTCATAAGAAACTAGCTCCCTGGTATACAGAAAATACCCAATCCCTGACACAAGCTTCCAGAAAATTGGAACGGAAATGGCGCAATACCAAACTGGAATTCTTCCAATTAGCTTGGAAAGACAGTATCGTGCAGTATCGAAGAGCCCTCACTGCTGCTCGATCATCCTACCGTTCCAACTTAATTGAGGAGAATAAGAACAATCCTAAATGCATTTTTGATACTATCGCAAAGCTAATAAAAAGCAGCATTGACTAGGAGAGGATGGCTTTCACTTGAGAAATTGTGATAAATTCATGAACCTCTTTGACAAAAAGATCATGATCATTAGAAAGCAAATTACGGACTCCTCTTTAAATCTGCATATTTCTCCAATGCTCAGTTGTCCTGAGTCCGCACAACTCTGCCAGGACCTAGGATCAAGGGAGACATTCAAGTTTTTTAATATTATATCTCTTGACATCTTGATGAAAATAGTCATGGCCTCTAAACCATCAAGCTGCATACTGGACCCTATTCCAACTTAACTACTGAAAGAGCTGCTTCCTGTGCTTGGCCCTCCAATGTTGAACATAAAAAACAGCTCCCTATCCACAGGATGTGTACCAAACTTACTAAAAGTGGCAGTAGTAAAGCCTCTCTTGAAAAAAACAAACCTTGACCCAGAAAATGTAAAAAACAATCAGCCTATATCAAATCTCCCATTCCTCTCAAAAAAATGTGAAAAAGCTGTGCCTTCCTGAAGACAAACAATGTATACGAAACACTTGAGTCTGGTTTTAGACCCCATTATAGCACTGAGACTGCACTTGTGAAGGTGGTAAATTACCTTTTAATGGCAGCAGACCAAGGTTCTGTACCTGCTGCTTTTGATACCATCGATTCACACATTCTTTTGGAGAGATTGGAAACCCAAATTGGTCTACACGGATAAGTTCTGGCCTGGTTTATATCTTATCTGACGGGAAAAAGATATCAGTAAGTCTCTGTGGATGGTTTGTCCTCTGACATATCAAATGTAAATTTCGGTCTTCCTCAAGGTTCCATTTTAGGACCACTATTGTTTTCACTATGTATTTTACCTCTTGGTGATGTCATTCGGAAACATAGTGTTAATTTTCACTGCTATGCGGATGATACGATGGAGCAAGATGGCGCCGAAAGAGATGTCGTTGTGCATTCTTAAGAATGCAGATATATATTATTTCTTACATCGTTAGCCCAGGAAATCTTAAGTCGTATTACATACAGCCGGGAAGAACTATTGAATATAACCGCAAAGTCAACTTACCAACATTATGACCAGGAATACGACTTTCCTGAAGCGGAACCTCTGTTCGAACCACCAGCCAGGACAATGGATCTGATCCCATTAGGTGACCCAAAACAACGATGCCGCAGAAGAGGCAGATGGAGAGGCCATCTGGTTAGGCTCCGTAGACGTGCACATCGCTCACCGCACCTGAGTATACTACTCGCCAATGTCCAGTCTCTTGACAACAAATCAAATCAAATTTTATTGGTCACATACACATGGTTAGCAGATGCTTGTGCTTCTAGTTCTGACAATGCAGTAATATCTAACAAGTAATCTAACAAATTCACAACTACCTTATACACACAACTGTAAGGGATAAATAAGAATATGTACATATAAATATTTGGATGAGCGATGGCTGTGCGGCTTAGTTAAGATGCAGTAGATGTTATAGAACAGTATATACATATGAGATGAGTAATGTAGGATATGTAAACATGATTAAAGTGGCGTTATTAAAAGTGACTAATGATAAGCATAGACAAGATGCAGTAGATGCTATAGAACAGTAAATACATATGAGATGAGGATATGTAAACATTATTAAAGTGATGTTATTTAAGGTGACTAGTGATACCTTTAAAGTCTGTTAATTAAAGTGGCCAGAGATTTGAGTCTGTATGTTGACAGCAGCCTCTCTATGTTAAGGATGGCTGTTTAACTGTCTGATGGCCTTGAAATAGAAGCTTTTTTTCAGTCTCTTGGTCCCAGCAGCTGTACTGACCTCGTCTTCTGGATGACAGTGAGGTGAACAGGCAGTGGCTCGGATGGTTGTTGTCCTTGATGATCTTTTTGGCCTTCCTGTGACATCGGGTGCTGTAGGTGTCCTGGAGGGCAGGTAGTTTGCCTCTGGTGATTCGTTGTGCAGACCGCACTGTCCTCTAGAGCCTTGAGGTCGAGGGCGGAGCAGTTGCCATACCAGACGGTGATACAGCCCGACAGGATGCTCTCGATTGTGCATCTGTAAAAGTTTGTGAGTGTTTTAGGTGACAAGCCAAATTTCTTCAGCCTCCTGAGGTTGAAGAGGCGCTGTTGTGCCTTCTTCACCACGCTGTCTGCGTGGGTTGACCATTTCAGTTGTCCGTGATGTGTACGCTGAGGAACTTAACTTTCCACCTTCTCCACTACTGTCCCGTCGATGTGGATGGGGGGTCCACGATCATCTCCTTTGTTTTGTTGACATTGAGAGAGGTTATTTTCCTGACACCACACTCCGAGGGCCCTCACCTCCTCCCTGTAGGCAGTCTCATTGTTGTTGGTAATCAAGCCTAACACAGTAGTGTTGTCTGCAAACTTGATGATTAAGTTGGAAGAGTGCATGGCCACAGTGTCATGAGTGAACAGGGAGTAAAGGAGAGAATGCACCCTTGTGGGGCCCCAGTGTGGAGATGTTGTTTCCTACCTTCACCACCTGGGGGAGGCCCGTCAGAAAGTCCAGGACCCAGTTGCACAGGGCGGGGTCGAGACCCAGGGTCTCGGGCTTAATGACGAGTTTGGAGGGTACTATGGTATTAAATGCTGAGCTGTAGTCAATGAACAGCATTCTTACACAGGTATTCCTCTTGTCCAGATGGGATAGGGCAGTGTGCAGTGTGAGTGGACCTATTGGGGCGGTAAGCAAATTGGAGTGGGTCTAGGGTATCAGGTAGGGTGGACGTGATACGCTTCTTGACTAGTCTCTCAAAGCACTTCATGATGACAGAAGTGAGTGCAATTCAGGTTCAGTTACCTTAGCTTTCTTGAGAACAGGAACAATGTTGGCAATCTTGAAGCATGTGGGGACAACAGACTGGGATAGGGATTGATTGAATATGTCCGTAAACACACCAGCCAGCTGGTCTGTAAATCAAATCAAATCAAATAAAATAAAATTTTATTTGTCACATACACATGGTTAGCAGATGTTAATGCGAGTGTAGCGAAATGCTTGTGCTTCTAGTTCCGACAATGCAGTAATAACAAGTAATCTAACTAACAATTCCAAAACTACTGTCTTGTACACAGTGTAAGGGGATAAAGAATATGTACATAAGGATGTATGAATGAGTGATGGTACAGAGCAGCATAGGCAAGATACAGTAGATGGTATCGGGTACAGTATGTACAAATGAGATGAGTATGTAAACAAAGTGGCATAGTATAGTATAAAGTGGCTAGTGATACATGTATTACATAAGGATACCGTCGATGATATAGAGTACAGTATATACGTATGCATATGAGATGAATAATGTAGGGTAAGTAACATTTATATAAGGTAGCATTGTTTAAAGTGGCTAGTGATATATTTACATAATTTCCCATCAATTCCCATTATTAAAGTGGCTGGAGTTGAGTCAGTGTCAGTGTGTTGGCAGCAGCCACTCAGTGTTAGTGGTGGCTGTTTAACAGTCTGATGGCCTTGAGATAGAAGCTGTTTTTCAGTCTCTCGGTCCCAGCTTTGATGCACCTGTACTGACCTCGCCTTCTGGATGATAGCGGGGTGAACAGGCAGTGGCTCGGGTGGTTGATGTCCTTGATGATCTTTATGGCCTTCCTGTGACATCGGGTGGTGTAGGTGTCCTGGAGGGCAGGTAGTTTGCCCCCGGTGATGCGTTGTGCAGACCTCACTACCCTCTGGAGAGCCTTACGGTTGAGGGCGGTGCAGTTGCCATACCAGGCGGTGATACAGCCCGCCAGGATGCTCTCGATTGTGCATCTGTAGAAGTTTGTGAGTGCTTTTGGTGACAAGCCGAATTTCTTCAGCCTCCTGAGGTTGAAGAGGCGCTGCTGCGCCTTCTTCACGATGCTGTCTGTGTGAGTGGACCAATTCAGTTTGTCTGTGATGTGTATGCCGAGGAACTTAAAACTTGCTACCCTCTCCACTACTGTTCCATCGATGTGGATAGGGGGGTGTTCCCTCTGCTGTTTCCTGAAGTCCACAATCATCTCCTTAGTTTTGTTGACGTTGAATGTGAGGTTGTTTTCCTGACACCACACTCCGAGGGCCCTCACCTCCTCCCTGTAGGCCGTCTCATCGTTGTTGGTAATCAAGCCTACCACTGTTGTGTCGTCCGCAAACTTGATGATTGAGTTGGAGGCGTGCGTGGCCACGCAGTCGTGGGTGAACAGGGAGTACAGGAGAGGGCTCAGAACGCAACCTTGTGGGGCCCCAGTGTTGAGGATCAGCGGGGAGGAGATGTTGTTGCCTACCCTCACCACCTTGGGGCGGCCCGTCAGGAAGTCCAGTACCCAGTTGCACAGGGCGGGGTCGAGACCCAGGGTCTCGAGCTTGATGACGAGCTTGGAGGGTACTATGGTGTTGAATGCCGAGCTGTAGTCGATGAACAGCATTCTCACATAGGTATTCCTCTTGTCCAGATGGGTTAGGGCAGTGTGCAGTGTGGTTGAGATTGCATCGTCTGTGGACCTATTTGGGCGGTAAGCAAATTGGAGTGGGTCTAGGGTGTCAGGTAGGGTGGAGGTGATATGGTCCTTGACTAGTCTCTCAAAGCACTTCATGATGACGGATGTGAGTGCTACGGGGCGGTAGTCATTTAGCTCAGTTACCTTAGCTTTCTTGGGAACAGGAACAATGGTGGCCCTCTTGAAGCATGTGGGAACAGCAGACTGGTATAGGGATTGATTGAATATGTCCGTAAACACACCGGCCAGCTGGTCTGCGCATGCTCTGAGGGCGCGGCTGGGGATGCCATCTGGGCCTGCAGCCTTGCGAGGGTTAACACGTTTAAATGTCTTACTCACCTCGGCTGCAGTGAAGGAGAGACCGCATGTTTTCGTTGCAGGCCGTGTCAGTGGCACTGTATTGTCCTCAAAGCGGGCAAAAAAGTTATTTAGTCTGCCTGGGAGCAAGACATCCTGGTCCGTGACTGGGCTGGGTTTCTTCCTGTAGTCCGTGATTGACTGTAGACCCTGCCACATGCCTCTTGTGTCTGAGCCGTTGAATTGAGATTCTACTTTGTCTCTGTACTGGCGCTTAGCTTGTTTGATAGCCTTGCGGAGGGAATAGCTGCACTGTTTGTATTCGGTCATGTTACCAGACACCTTGCCCTGATTAAAAGCAGTGGTTCGCGCTTTCAGTTTCACACGAATGCTGCCATCAATCCACGGTTTCTGGTTAGGGAATGTTTTAATCGTTGCTATGGGAACGACATCTTCAACGCACGTTCTAATGAACTCGCACACCGAATCAGCGTATTCGTCAATGTTGTTATCTGACGCAATACGAAACATCTCCCAGTCCACGTGATGGAAGCAGTCTTGGAGTGTGGAGTCAGCTTGGTCGGACCAGCGTTGGACAGACCTCAGCGTGGGAGCCTCTTGTTTTAGTTTCTGTCTGTAGGCAGGGATCAACAAAATGGAGTCGTGGTCATGCTCTGAGGACGCGGCTAGGGATGCCGTCTGGGCCGACAGCCTTGCGAAGGTTAACACGTTTAAAGGTTTTACTCACATTGGCCATGGAGAAGGAGAGCCCACAGGCTGTGGTAGTGGGCCATGTCAGTGACACTGATTGTCCTCAAAGTGAGCAAAGAAGTTGTTTAATTTGTCTGGGAGCAAGACGTAGATGTCCGCGACAGGGCTGATTTTCTTTTTGTAATCCGTGATTGACTGTAGACCCTGCCACATACGTCTCGTACTTGAGCCTTTGAATTGCGACTCTACTTTGTCTCTATACTGACACTTTGCTTGTTTGATTGCCTTGCGGGAGGAATAGCTGCAAAGTTTTTATTCGGTCATGTTTCCAGTCGCCTTGCCATGATTAGACGCGATGGTTCGCGCTTTCAGTTTTGCCACTTCAATACACCCCCACAACATGATGCTGCCACCCCCATGCTTCACGGTTGGGATGGTGTTCTTCGGCTTGCAAGCCTCCCTGTTTTTCCTCCAAACATAACGATGGTCATTATGGCCAAACAGTTCTATTATTGTTTCATCAGACCAGAGGACATTTCTCCAAAAACTACGATCTTTGTCCCCATGTGCTGTTGCAAACCGTAGTCTGTCTTTTTTATGGCAGTTTTGGAGCAGTGGCTTCTTCCTTGCTGAGCGGCCATTCAGGTTATGTCGATATAGGACTTGTTTTACTGTGGATATACTGTACATACTGTTGTACCTGTTTCCTCCAGCATCTTCACAAGGTCCTTTCCTGATGTTCTGGGATTGATTTGCCCTTTTTCGCACCGAAGTGCGTTCATCTCTAGGAGACAGAACACCTCTCTTTCCTGAGCGGTACGACGGCTGCGTGGTCCCATGGTGTTTGTACTTGCGTACCATTATTGGAACATATGAATGTGGTACCTTTAGGCGTTCTGAAATTGCTCCCAAGGATGATCTTGGGTCTTGGCTGATTTCTTTAGATTTTCCCATGATGTCAAGCAAAGAGGCACTGAGTTTGAAGGTAAGCCTTGAAATACACCCATAGGTACACCTCCAAGTGACTCAAATTATGTCAATTAGCCCATCAGAAGTTTCTAAAGCCAGACACCATTTTCTGGAATTTTTAATGACTCCAACCTAAGTGTATGTAAACTTCCGACTTCAACTGTATCTTACATTACTCATAGCACATGTACTGTATATACTGTATGTTATACCATCTACTGCACCTTGCCTATGCTGCTCGGCCATCACTCACCCATATGCTTATGTGTACATATTCTCATTCACCCCTTTTAGATTTGTGTGTATTAGGTACTTGTTTGGGAATTGTGAGATGACTTGTTAGATATTACTGCAAAGTCAGAACTAGAAGCACAAGCATTTCGCTACACTCGCATTAACATCTCCTAACCATGTGTATGTGACTAATAAAATTAGATTTGATACACAGCTGTACATGTCGATGAAACTTTTGCCCTCCCTGGAAGCCAGTGTTTCAGACATAAGGAAGGGGATGGAGGAAAATATTTAACTTTTAAACTCAGACAAAACAGAGATGCTAGTTCTAGGTCCCAGGAAACAAACAGATCTTCTCTTGGATCTGACAATCTTGATGGTTGCACAGTAGTCTCAAATAAAACTGTGAAGGACCTCGGCATTACTCTGGACCTCGATCTCTCCTCCATCTATTGCATCTGGCCTGTGCCGCTCGGTCATTGCTCATCCATATAATTATATGTATATACTGTATTCTTATTCCATCCCTTAACTTAGATTTGTGTGTATTAGGTAGTTGTTGTGGAATTGTTAGATTACTTGTTCGATATTGCTGCACTGTTGGAAAACAAGCATTTCGCTACACTCGCAATAACATCTGCTAACCATGTGTATGAGACTAATACAATTTGAATTGATTTGACAGTATGATAAACTGTGGACCACACTATCTACCAAGAGAGTTCTCTTCTTTATTATTTGTAGAAGTCTATTTTCCACCACAAACTGATGTGGGCACTAAGTCCGCACTTAACCAACTCTATAAGGCCATAAACAAATGCTCAACCAGAAGTGGTGCTCCTCGTGGCCGGGGACTTTAATGCAGGCAAACTTAAATCCATTTTACCTCATTTCTACCAGCATGTCACATTTAATTTTACCTTCATTTAACTTGGCAAGTCAGTTAATAACAAATTCTTATTTTCAATGACTGCCTAGGAACAGTGGGTTAACTGCCTTGTTCAGGTTGCAGAATGATAGATTTTTACCTTGTCAGCTCGGGGATTCGATCTTGCAGCCTTTCAGTTACTAGTCCAAAGCTCTAACCACTAGGCTACCCTGCCGCCCCACATGTGCAACCAGAGGAAAAAAAACTCCAGACTACTTCTAATCCACACAACGAGATGCATACAAAGCTCTCCCCTGCCCTCCATTTGGCAAATCTGAACATAATTCTATCCTCCTGATTCCTGCTTACAAGCAAAAACTAAAACAGGAAGTACCAGTGACTCACTCAATACAGAAGTGGTCAGATGATGTGGATGCTACACTACAGGAATGTTTTGCTAACACAGACTGGAATGTGTTCTGGGATTCATCCAATGGCATTGAGGAGTATACCACATCAGTCATCGGCTTCATCAATAAGTGCATCGACGACGTCATCCCCACAGTGACCATTAGAAGCCATGGATTACAGGCAACGAGCTAAAGGCTTGAGCTGCCGCTTTAAAGGAGCGGGACACTAATCCGGGCGCTTACAAGAAATCCTGCTATTACATCAGACGAACCATCAAGATTGAATCCTACTACTTCAGCTCTGACGCTCGTCGGATGTGGCAGGGCTTGAAAACTATTACGGACTACAAACAGAAACCCAGACACAAGCTGCCCAGTGACGCGAACCTACCAGACGAGCTAAACGCCTTTTATGCATGCTTCGAGGCAAGCAATACTGAAGCTTGCACGAGAGCATCAGCTGTTGTGGACGGCTGTGTGATAATACTCGTGGTAGCCGATGTGAGCAAGACCTTTAAACAGGTCAACATTCACAAAGCCGCAGGGCCAGACGTATTACCAGGACATTTATTCAAAGCATGCGCAGACCAAATGGCAAGTGTCATCACTGACATTTTCAACATCTCCCTGACCAAGTCTGTAATACCTACATGTTTCAAGCACACCACCATAGTCCCTGTGCCCAAGGAAGCGTATGCAATCTCAATCGGACTCCACACTGCCCTTTCCCACCTAGACAAAAGGAACATTTATGTGAAAATGCTGTTGACTACAGCTCATCATTCAACAACATAGTGCCCACGAAGCTCATCACTAAGCTAAGCACCCTGGCGCTAAACACCTCCCAACTGGATCCTGGAGTGTAGGCAACAACATGTCTACCACGCTGATCCTCAAAACTGGGGCCCATCAGGGGTATGTACTTAGTCCCCGCCTGTACTCCCTGTTCACCCACGTAGCTGCTCATCTGCGTGAACATGCCTTACGTATGCTGCAAGGAGGCATGAGGACTGCAGATGTGGCCAGGGCAATACAATGCAATGCATATACTGCTGTGAGACGCCTAAGACAGTGCAATAGGGAGACAGGACAGACAGCTGATCGTCCTCGCAGTGGCAGACCACGTGTAAATACACCTGCACAGGATCGGTACATCCGAACATCACATCTACGGGACAGGTACAGGATGGCAACAACAACTGCCCGAATAACATCAGGAACGCACAATCCCTCCATCAGTGCTCAGACTGTCCGCAAAAGGCTGAGAGAGGCTGGACTGAGGGAATGTACGCTTGTTGTAAGGCAGGTCCTCACCAGACATCACCGGCAACAACGTCGTCTATGGGCACAAACCCACCGTCGCTGGACCAGGACTGGCAAAAAGTGCTCTTCACTGACGAGACTGGCAAAAAGTGCTTTACTTTTACTTTACTGACAAGTCGCGGTTTTGGCTCACCAGGGGTGATGGTCGGATTCGCGTTTATCGGAGAAGGAATGTGCGTTACACTGAGGCCTGAACTCTGGAGTGGGATCGATTTGGAGGTGGAGGGTCCGTCATGGTCTGGGGTGGTGTGTTACAGCCTCATCGGACTGAGCTTGTTGTCATTGCAGGCATTCTCAACGCTGTGCGTTACAGGGAAGACATCCTCATCCCTCATGTGGTACCCTTCCTGCAGGCTCATCCTGACATGACCCTCCAGCATGACAATACCACCAGCCATGCTGCTCGTTCTGTGCGTGATTTCCTGAAAGACAGGAATGTCAGTGTTCTGCCATGGCCAGCGAAGAGCCCGGATCTCAATCCCATTGAGCATGTCCGGGACCTGTTGGATTGGAGGGTGAGGGCTAGGGCCATTCCCCCTAGAAATGTCCGGACCTTGCAGGTGCCTTGGTGGAAGAGTGAGGTAACATCTCACAGCAAGAAATAGCAAATCTGGTGCAGTCTATGAGGAGATGAACTGCGGTACTTAATGCAGCTGGTGGCCCACCAGATACTGACTGTTATTGTTGCTTTTGATTTTGACCCACCCTTTGTTCAGGGACACATTATTCCATATCTGTTAGTCTTATGTCTGTGGAACTTGTTCAGTTCATGTCTCAGTTGTTGAATCTTCCTATGGTCATACAAATATTTACACGTGTTAAGTTTGCTGAAGTTTTTCAAGTAAAAATGAATAACTTAGGCTATAGGAAATGCAACCAACTATAGAGATTGACAGGGAGGGGGACAGGAGGGGAACCCATGTATCCCACTTCAATCCAGTAGGCTTCAGTCAAGCCTTTGGCTTCAGTCACCCCCAAGATTGAAGAGGCAGACAAATCCATCTATGGCCTCCTCATCAGGCCTCTCACACTGGGCAGACAGGGGCCCTGGGAGGGACATCTCGCACAGCTTCCTCATATACGGCACTGGATCAAGGGTGACCTCGTTGAAGTGGAAATCCAAGAGCCTGTAATATTTTGTTAAATTGTGAATGAATTTGATTTCCTTTTATTTACCATTCAGAGTTATGATGCTATCAATGTGTTGATGTAGTGATCTACTCATTCTATGAATGAATAACAATGACATACAGTATTTTGGGTCGGTCTTCACACGCTTCACAGCATATCCACCCTTCTTTGCCTTGGAAAAGCTGATTTTATATCACAGCATTCAAGCTGCAGTGGTTGCCTGGGAAGCTGTGCAGACAGAGTGGATGTGGAATTTACTAAAATGTCCATCATTACAGTTTGGTGATAGTGGAAAGACAAAAGGAGATGGCAAAATATGATTTGAGGTCATTTACAAATACTATAAACACCGCAACTCCTTTTGTGGACAACATTCCTTCATGCCAGCTGTGTGCTGGCAGTTCTAAGACTCAATGTAGGGGGGCTTAGGGATGGAAGAACAAATACCATATCGTGACTATCAGGTGTGTTACAGAAGATACACGGTTCACAAGTCAACGCATCAACAGCTGCGTTATCTAACGTTAGCCCCCGATCCCCCCCTAAAATGTTGGCTAACGTGTCAGACTCATCAAACGCTGATACTTACATTATGGTCAGCGCTTGCCAGAGCCACTGTCAATAATGGAACAGCATCCGTCTTCAGGATTAGCTTCCTGGCAGGACATTATCGAATGTTCTCCCAACTGATAAAGCAATCTCATCTCTAAATGTGGACTGCACATGCGCGACCGTATCGTAATTTCCTGTGCAGCCTGTCCACCTGAAATGCAAAGCAGCCACTGCTGTCAGATGTCTTAGGGTAAATAGTAATTTTTACACTACGGCATCCAGTCACGACACAGTGTGCTTTTGCCGGCATGCTGGTAAGTAGCTTTGTAGCTAACTGTCAAACCACAGGCGAAAGGTTACCAGTATCTTTGGTCGGACGTTCTGCTTGAGCTTTACGGTTTGTCAACAAAGCCAAAGCAAGGGAATGTGCACATGTGATGACGGTTTCAAAGTGGCACATATTTAAATGAGTTAGGAGGCTACCAATGCATAAAGACGGAAGTAAATCCATGGTAATGCCTGCCCCCTGATTCCAATTGTTTGACACTTTATGATCAAACTTGATCAATGTACCAGTTATTCATTTTCATATTTGGGTCACCCTACCTTGAACTGGTTTCAGCCCATTTGGTGAACAGGCCATTAACATCGCGAGGGAACAGAGAGAAAGAAGCCCTCAAAGCCAAATCAAACCGTCAGCGAACAGAGCCCTCTCGTAGGGAAAACAGAGCAGCGAGGAGAAGGGGCAAGTAGTGCGAGTACATGTTATATAGAAACTTCAAATGAGGTTTGAAGAGGGGGCAGCTTAGTTAGAAAGCACTTCAGTTCTCGTTGTCTCGTGTTTTGAACCATTTGGAGCCCTTTGAGCAGAGCTCTACGTTTGTTTTGGTAAATTATTGTTAAAAAAAAAACACTTTGTCTCCTGAAATAGAATCGAGTTGAATATGTTTTGCACGGTCCCTCTCATCCGAGGCAGACTGATATGGTTTGGAAGTGACCTCGATGCGATTGAGGTTTATCTACAAATCTGCACTTTCTGACTTATAGTATTAGTATTCTCAGGTAAAATACTATTTTGAAGTGGGTATTTGAATATTTTGTCCTTGAAAATGCAAATAGTTGAATATTGGAATGTATTTGGAAATATACCAATACAAAGAAAATAAGTGTTTAAAATACAAATGCTTAAATACGAATGTATTTGAAACCAGGTCTGACATTGAATCAATTCCCATTCAAGATTTGTGTTGCACCACTACACTCTGTGCCCTGTATGATGATGTCTGTGCCCCAAATGTCACCCTATTCCCTACACAGTGCACTTCAGGGTACCATTTGGGACAGATCCCATTATTCTTTAATTCTCGTCACACGGGTCACCAAATGTAGTAAAACCACAACCAAGATAAAAAAAAAAACGAGATGAAACCTACTAAATGACCGACTCCCACATGCGTCATCTTTCACCAGGACATGTTTATTTACAGCTGATAAAATGACAGGAGGTTTGTTACAGGGTGTTCCACAGGCTACGGCCACATCAACAGTTTCCACCCCCTGCGTAAGCACACTCAGTCTGGGGAGTCCAGAGGGGGACAAGAGGCGGGGACACAATACACAGAGCTAGAAACACACCAGTACTCTCTATGGAGACAGACTGAGACGGAGTCCGAGGGTGAGAGATGTGGGAGGAGGGAACGGGGGAATAGACTGATATTCAGATATAAAATAACATGTACAAATCTCATGGCCATCAGGCAATGTGCTCCCTATTTACAGTTGTCTTAACAGGCTACAGAGCAACTCCAGGACTGCAGGTACAGTTTATCAATCGTGCTTTGGGAGAGAAAACAAAGCCAGTTTTATGGGGTAAAACCTATGGAGCAAAGAGGGGTATAAGGGATTCTCAGACACACATGCAGAGCGCTCCAGCCAGAGAATTGATGACAGCGATATACATGATAATCCATTTTTAAATTCAGGTTAAGACACACACAGCACACGCACACATGGACTTATGTACAGGCACGCACACACACGCGGTATCACACCCATTTCAGTGCTCAAATACTGTATGCTGCCTGTGCTAAAACCCTCGTTACTCTATCAGAGCTAACTGTCAGAGTCCACCTAGCTCTCAAGCAGTGGCAAATACTATATTTCCCAGAATTCACAGCGCCACTAATTAACGACAGGGTCATTACAAACTAATGGGCAGCACGACGGCGTCTGTCACGTCGACTCTGCAAGGAATAGTCCAGTCACCAAAGAGCATGTGCGCCGCTCCCTCGGCTAATGGCAAACAAGCCTCCTATTACATTTTAATTGAATGGTTTACACTGTTGCCACCGCAGCAAGGGACCAGGGGGACAATGGGCCGTGGGAAAACCAAGTCATGCTATTATCTTAATTACAGCCTCCATTGAAATGCTGTGAAGTGACCTAAGGGCCCACTGTGTGTGTGTTTTCTTGAGGGTAAAGTGATGAATAGTAAAGAGCACTGTCACGTCGTCACTGAACTGTCAGACCAGAACTAAAATAAGCTTTTTTTTCAGCTGGAGAGCGTTCAAACAAGAAAGCCTGTTTTTGCTTTTGAAAAAAGACTCATCTTTTCCGGGTCTATTTACATACGAGCTTTGTAAAATATGTTTTTTTTCTCTTTACCTATTTACATGACAACCTCAGAGAAAGAAAATGAACAGAAAAATGTTAATTGGTTTTCGATCATTAATATTGCCATTAAACTAAAATCAACTATAAATTAAGTGTATCTAAAAAAACATGACTGAAATACTTTGCGTGTGCCCGTGTCTAGTCTAACAGTTGAGAACAGAACAATTCAACATTCATTGGTTTTCACCTTTAGTCAATAGAATGATGGCACAACTTTCAAATGAAGCAAACAATATTGGACATGACTGTCTTTTCCTTTTTATAGACTACTTTTTCCCCCAAAAAAACTACTCACAGGACTGTATGACAACCACATTATTTTCACATTTCAATTTCATGTCAACATCAATTGTTTTTTTTTCCTGTCTTTGAGAAAAAAAAAATATTTAAAAAGAATTGAACGGCAAAAAATTTAAATAAACATTCAATGTAAAGCAGAGTAACCATAAAATAACACAAAATTGTCTCTGTTGTTTATTGTTGTGTTTTGAGGTGCGAGATAACAAGCGCTGTAGCCTGGTTACGGATACACCATGAAGACTGTTAACAAATACACAGGAAACATTACCTATAACTCTAAGGGCCCGGTACAGATTCATTGTCTGCCTAAAAACAGCAGTACTCATGGCATCACCATCAAAACCAGTGCTAAAACACAACCTTGCACAATCCTTACAATGAAGCCAGCTCATTGGTCAACAGTGGCAGGTGTAACTATGTTCATATTCTGTTCAAAATATTTTAAATTTCCTGGCTAACTTCCTGACCACATGAACCATGTGTGCTGACCACGTGGTCCTCTCAGATGTAACCACCTAGAACCATAATGGATCTTGGGGGATTCTTTCTAACTGGCTAACAAATAGCTATTATCATCAGAGATTATTTTCCTGTCATGCTGTCACCTTATGGATACACATGGTACACTAGTAAAATAATGGAGACAGACAGCTTGCATAGTTAACGCAAACGATTTTGATCAAATATGCTAAATATATTTACACAGCTCTCACACTCATAACAGCTCTCAAACTCATAACAGCAGACACATTCAGACACACCAATACGACTATCACTACAATGTGCAAAGGCACCTTGACAGTACCTGTTAATTTTTTTATCTTCTTTAAAAGAACAAATCAAAATGGTGGCATAACCAATGAGCTAGCTCAACATTCTCTGAGCCGGAAGCTCAAAGAGGAGCGGGCATAAAGGGGCGGATGTAACGTAGTACACAAGCATTAGACAGGACAGCCCAGACATCACATCTTAGACCAGAGCCGCAATAGAATACAGACGAGACTGCTGCAGTGAGGACAGGGTAGCTTACTCTGTAAATGCTACTGTAGGAGATCTTTTTTTACCAGGCACAGCGGACTTGAGTGGGAGTCGATAGTGGCGCTACTTATCCTTCAGACAGAGAGCTTTGGCGTGTATGTGTTTGTGTGTGTGTGTGTGTGTGTGTGTATGTATGTATGTATGTATGTATGTATGTATGTATGTGTGTAGGATCAGGTGGGTTTTTGCAAATGGGGATTGAATAAGAGGGGGAAGGAAAATAAATAAATGCAACGGATAAGCAACGGCCAAGGCATAAAAAAAACAACAATTAAACCAAAGTCAGAGGAAAAAATGAAACAATATTACAATCACTGATCAACACGAAGTGTCTTCGACTGGAGCCATCTTGGATAGAAACAACATCATTGATTAGTCACATAAAAACGCTTGTTGTTGGGGTCTTCCTCTCTCTTATTTGTATTTACACACACTTTTCGTTTTTTCTCTGGGCCCTTATGGACATATAAGGGATATCATCATATTTTTTTTACGTGTCGTGTTTATTCTGTGTTTTGGTCTCAGGGTAGGATGCTCCGAAGTGTTCTCGTTTGCGGCGAGGGGCGAGAGGGCACACACATTTTATGCTTTACTGTCGTCCTGCTTTGTGTGGATGCTGTTGTCACTGTGCACTTTGATCTCGATCATGTCGGGCTTGAGCGTCTCCTTCCCGTTCTCCTCCTTCAGCGGTAGCTTCCTGTGGGAGAGAGACAAAGGAGACAGACACGTCTGAGTGAGAGACCTCAGATGAAAGGGTTAACTATAACTACACATTTCACTCAACCCACGTCTCACTCATGACCATGGCTGTTCATTGTTCATTACGGTTACAGTACAGGGGAGACACTCATAAACAATCAATACATAGAAATGTGGAATGTGAACGGACTTAATCACCCTGTGAAACGTATGACATTTAGATAATGCATTTACATACACGCATACAGAGCATGCATCCTTATTGGCAAACTATAAGAGGTGGGATGAGTGGTAGTTTCCATGGCAGCATAGAGTGAACACGATGGAGAATGATGCATCCATAACATAAGTAGCGGTCCTCTACTACTACTCAATGCATGTAATACATTCAAAGTTAACACACTGACTGACTGTCTAATTAATACATTTACTTGATCAATATATTAATATGGTGGTTGATAATGTCAACAGTTTCAACAGCACTCAATTCACTTACTGAACATACATAAAAAATACACAAACAAAAAATGATATAACAAAAACAATCCCTAATTTTTAACGCCGGAAATACAACAACGAACAATCTACACCGGATTAATTTACAGTACTCATACAAGCTCAGTCGATTAGACTACACTACAACTATCAAATCCAGTAGCGTTAAAAGATCCCATCGGCAAGGGACACCCTTGGGTTGAAGAAGCCTGCTGTAAGATGGACTAAATTTTGACCTTTGGCCCATGGCTGTTGAACCATGTACTGTAGAAGGCTCTTGACTGACTGGACACGGATGTGGCCTGGATTCAAAATACTCTTTCATACTAAAGCACATTTCCACAACTATATGTCCAGTAATGATATCAGTTAAGTGAGTGCAAGGGCAATACCATAAGCCAAGACCTAGAAAACACACTAAAACACCAACTCCTTATGCTTCTTGTCAACTTCAGCTAAAGTGCCCTTTTCTACTAATAGAGCTACATATTTGGGTTAGGCTGGGGTTACATTATGCTATGTTTAGACGAGGGACACAAAAAAACATACGAGCATAGCTGGACAAGGACGCAAGAAAGAGGGTGACGTCAAAAGCAAGCCAACACGACAGTATGTGTTGCTATGGTGATTTCAGTAAACAATACGTGCAAATTAACATCCGGTAGAAAACAACGCTACGGCAAAGGTCGATATATTTGCACTCTGCGGGCAAGTCCCTTCTACCGTGGCTACTGACGGCATTCACCACCTGCCTCAACGGCATTTACAGTTGTCCTGTCATTGAAAACAATGACATCCGGTTTGCCGTCTACCTCGTACCATCTAAACGCAGCATTAGGGTGGACAGGGCCTTAGAACCCTAGTGGTTCTGGTTCCTTACTCTGGCTCTGTGAGAGGAGTAGTCTCGTTGGGTTCGTGCACTGGGCTCCCATCGTGGTTAGTTATTCTCTCCTCTTCCGTTCTCATCTCAACGATAGGATCCTTGGACCCATCGCCCCTACGCACAAACACACACAGGCATGAGCATGCACGTGCGTGCACACACAGTTACACACACAGTTACACACACACACACACACACACACACACACACACTTCAGCAAATCCATTTGTGACACAAAGCAGACAGAAGCAGCGCTTTCCTGTTCTCGTCTCTCCTTTGCTTCTATGATATCTCCAGCGGCCATGTCTCCATGCAACCCTGTATACTTAACCCTCACACAGAAGGCGGAGGAGATATCTCAGTGTGCCTGCCTGTAATCTACAGAGCCTCCAAGTGACACCAAAGCACAGTGGGGAAGTCTCTCTCGTTCCCTCGCTTGCTCCTTCCTTCGACAATGTTAATCTCGCCAATAAGGCTATCCACACCAGTGCTTTGGGGCTTGCTGACAATCCGAAGGGATTGGATTGGGCTGAGTCGGGGGAACCTGACTGGCCCTGGGTTCAACCACTTCCTATCTCAGGGGGTTTGGATGTTAAGCTCCACAGTATGTCAGTAGTGACTCTGAGGGGGCCGATTTCCTATAATAAGCCTGAAAAGTCCATAATGCCGGGCATACACTACTCAAATTTTTTTTGCCACAAATTCGCCACATTTTTGCCGTCCCAGACAAATTTCCATGATCGGGGTGAAATCCTATGAACTAGGGCTAGGATTAGTACATTGGGACTCACGAAGTTTGAGCGAGTCAAGGACACACCGATGATGGCTGTTCAGTTATCCAGATCCCTGGTGGTTGTCCGAGAATATTCTGACTTTATGATCGTACATCTTGTAGTATGTGCAGTACTACGACGCGATTGGGCAAGGACTGCTGACAATGGCCAATGAGTGCTCAGCATGTGTGACCAACAATGATGGCAAAAAAGAAAGCAACAGCAACACACATCGTGTGGACTGAGGTGATGGAAGATAGATTGATGGAGCTGAAGAGAGCAAAATGCCTTTTCAATGGGCAAGTTCGTTTTATATGGCCCGGTGACCCGGATGAGCGGAGTTTGCTTATTTTAGACCATTCCATTGGTCCTTAAGTGAAATATCCATCCAGCTAGGACACCAATATTACATCTGCATCCTACCATGATAGAAACCAAAAAGATAACATGAAATAATAATGATAATATAAAATTAAGTCCATATTCTGCTCCTCGGTCTCTTTAAAAAAGAAAATGTTTCTGCACATAATAATGTGCACACTAATAAACCTGTTCACTTGCATGACAGCATTTTTTCCCTATGACAACCGAGAACCTCAGGGCAAGATCAAATAGGGAATCATTGTGTAATGTGAGCAACCTGGGGTTGAGGATGGACAGAATTAGATATTTGAGACAAGGAAATCGGTGCATGTCCAAGTTGTTATTAAGATTTTAGAAGTGTGTAGTGTATGCCCGGCGCAAGGTTCAGTCCTCAAGGCCGAACATAAACGTGTAGAGACAATTGACAAGTACCATCCACATTAAAGCAGCTTGCAGTATTTGGCCTACGGGCTTGTAGTTTGAGAACCCTGCTTTAAACACAAGGGAGAAACGAGTCCAAACAGCATGTCGGAAACACATATAAACTATACCTTTTTACGAAGCAAAACCGCAGTCCTCAAGTCCCGCCAGACCTTACCTATCCTATTATAACCTATAACCTAAGACAACACTCCTACGCCAAAGATAACTCAATTACTATTTCCTCCACAATGCAGACCTAATCTTACAAACCTAACAACAACAAAAAAACACGGTCAGTTACTTAGCCACTATATTTGCCACTTAGTGAAAAGTGTACAGTGCTTAAAATGCTAAACAATAATTAAGTATAGGAGATGACTTGTACATTTATCTCGGTAGAAGACATAAATGGGTTAATCAATCATGTTGGGTGTTCGTTTAATTTATTCCATCCTAAATGTTATTCATAGTAATATTATGTCCCCAAATAGATGTCTCTCTATTTGGACGTATATTAATTTGTTTTTACAATGCTGTGCTTGTTTATTTAGCTTTTTAAGCACTTTGAGATAAAACATGTTTTTACTGAAAAGCACTATATAAGCTAAATAAATGGTTATGATTAGGAATGTATTTTGTCTGTATAGAAACACCATGTGAATCTATTAAAAAGGACACAAACCGTTTATTACCACCTTTCCCACACAAGCACGTCCTTGCTCAATACAAAATGGATTATGGCAGGCAAAAACACATCAAATATGCAATTAAATAATTATACATTGCTAATGCACATTTGTATGCTTCGGCACCTAAAAATGCTGAAAGCATGCATTCCTGAACTCAATGAATAGTTCATTAGCCAGTGAATTAAAGTTCTTTTAATTTAATCAAATTATTTAATGATAATGTGATTCTTTTGGAAATAAAGTGGGCCGCTATTGTGTGGGAACAAATACAGGCTGGTTGTTGTCCCTTTCCCTCTGCCCTTGTTCAACTCCCCCTGCAGATCTGAGACAATTGAGTTGGTGTAAGCAGTAGCTAGTTTCTTCTATTTTGCTTACAGCCATTTTAAAATCAGATCTAGCAAGGCTGCAAGGGAGGGAACAACTTTTTGGAATGAGATGCTGCCCAAAGCAAACTGGTAAAACACGCCGTATGCTTCGCCTCAAGGAAATGACCAGCAAAACCAAGTCAAGTTATTGTCAACTCCATCAGTGTAACGGTTCTCTTGTTGTGAAGTAGAGGCGGACCAAAACGCAGCGTGTTGGATGTTCATTGTATTTTAATGAAGACACTATACATGAACAAACTAACGAAAACAAGAAACGTGAGAACTCAAAACAGCCCTATCTGGTGCAAACACAAAGACAGGAACAATCACCCACAAACACACAGTGAAACCCAGGCTACCTAAGTATGATTCTCAATCAGAGACAACTAATGACACCTGCCTCTGATTGAGAATCATACTAGGCCGAAAACATAGAACTGCCCCAAAACATAGAAAAACAAACATAGACTGCCCACCCAACTCACGCCCTGACCATACTAAATAAATACAAAACAAAGGAAATAGAGGTCAGAACGTGACAGTACCCCCCCCCCCAAAGGTGCGGACTCCGGCCACAAAACCTTGACCTATAGGGGAGGGTCTGGGTGGGCGTCTGTCCGCGGTGGCGGCTCTGGCGCGGGACGCGGACCCCACTTCGCCATTGTCTTAGTCCGCCTTATTGTCCGCCTCCGTGGCTTACTCACCATGCCCACCCCTCTCAATGACCCCACTGGACAGAGGGGCTGCTTGGGACAGAGGGGCAGCTTCTCGGGACAGAGGGACAGCTGCTCGGGACAGAGGGACAGCTGCTCGGGACAGAGGGACAGCTGCTCGGGACAGAGGGACAGCTGCTCGGGACAGAGGGACAGCTGCTCGGGACAGAGGGGCAGCTGCTCCGGGCGGAGGGGCTCTAGCGGCCCCTGGCTGACTGGCGGCACTGGCGGCCCCTGGCTGACTGGCGGCCCCTGGCTGACTGGCGGCACTGGCGGCCCCTGGTTGACTGGCGGCGCTGGCGCTGGGCTGACTGGCGGCACTGGCGGCCCCTGGTTGACTGGCGGCACTGGCGGCCCCTGGCTGAATGGCGGCACTGGCGGCCCCTGGCTGACGGGCGGCACTGGCGGCCCCTGGCTGACGGGCGGCACTGGCGGCCCCTGGCTGACGGGCGGCACTGGCGGCCCCTGGCTGACGGGCGGCACTGGCGGCCCCTGGCTGACGGGCGGCACTGGCGGCTCCTGGCTGACGGGCGGCATTGGCGGCTCCTGGCAGACGGGCGGCACTGGCGGCGCTGGGCAGACGGGCGGCACTGGCGGCGCTAGGCAGACGGGCGGCACTGGCGGCCCTGGGCAGACGGGCGGCACTGGCGGCGCTGGGCAGACGGGCGGCACTGGCGGCGCTGGGCAGACGGGCGGCACTGGCGGCGCTGGGCAGACGGGCGGCGCTGGCGGGCAGACGGGCGGCGCTGGCGCTGGGCAGACGGGCGGCACTGGCGGCGCTGGGCAGACGGGAAGCTCCGGCAATGCTGGGCTGAGTAGCTCTCCTAGCGCCGAACAGGCGGGAGACTCCGGCAGCGCTGGAGAGGAGGAAGGCTCTGGTAGCGCCGGAGAGGCGGGAGACTCCGGCAGCGCTGGAGAGGAGGGAGCCCCTGCAAGGATGGGCCGGAGAGACAGCCTGGTACGGGGAGCTGCCACCGGAGGGCTGGTGCGTGGAGGTGGTGACGGATAGACCGGGCCGTGCAGGCGCACTGGAGCTCTTGAGCACCGAGCCTGCCCAACCTTACCCGGTTGAATGGTCCCGGTCGCCCTGCCAGTGCGGCGAGGTGGAATAGCCCGCACTGGGCTATGCAGGCGAACCGGGGACACCGTGCGCAAGGCTGGTGCCATGTAAGCCGGCCCAAGGAGACGCACTGGAGACCAGATGCGTAGAGCCGGCTTCATGGCACTTGGCTCGATGCCCACTCTAGCCCGGCCGATACGCGGAGCTGGAATGTACCGCACCGGGCTGTGCACCCGCACTGGGGACACCGTGCGCTCCACAGCATAACACGGCGCCTGCCCGGTCTCTCTAGCCCCCCGGTAACCACAGGAAGTTGGCTCAGGTCTCCTACCTGGCGTAGCCATACTCCCTGTTAGCCCCCCCCCCAATAAATTTTTGGGGCTGACTCTCAGGCTTCCATCCACGACGCCGCGCTGCCTCCTCATACCGGCGCCTCTCCGCTTTCGCCGCCTCCCGTTCTTCCTTGGGGCGGCGATATTCTCCTGGCTGAGCCCAGGGTCCTTTACCATCCAAATCTTGAAAGCATGCATTCCTGAACTCAATGAAAAGTTCATTAGCCAGTGAATTAAAGTTATTTTAATTTAATCAAATTATTTAATGATAATGTGATTCTTTTGGAAATAAAGTGGGCCGCTATTGTGTGGGAACAAATACAGGCTGGTTGTTGTCCCTTTCCCTCTGCCCTTGTTCAACTCCCCCTGCAGATCTGAGACAATTGAGTTGGTGTAAGCAGTAGCTAGTTTCTTCTATTTTGCTTACAGCCATTTTAAAATCAGATCTAGCAAGGCTGCAAGGGAGGGAACAACTTTTTGGAATGAGATGCTGCCCAAAGCAAACTGGTAAAACACGCCGTATGCTTCGCCTCAAGGAAATGACCAGCAAAACCAAGTCAAGTTGTTGTCAACTCCATCAGTGTAACGGTTCTCTTGTTGTGAAGTGCAAACACAAAGACAGGAACAATCACCCACAAACACACAGTGAAACCCAGGCTACCTAAGTATGATTCTCAATCAGAGACAACTAATGACACCTGCCTCTGATTGAGAATCATACTAGGCCGAAAACATAGAACTGCCCCAAAACATAGAAAAACAAACATAGACTGCCCACCCAACTCACGCCCTGACCATACTAAATAAATACAAAACAAAGGAAATAGAGGTCAGAACGTGACAGTACCCCCCCCCCCAAAGGTGCGGACTCCGGCCACAAAACCTTGACCTATAGGGGAGGGTCTGGGTGGGCGTCTGTCCGCGGTGGCGGCTCTGGCGCGGGACGCGGACCCCACTTCGCCATTGTCTTAGTCCGCCTTATTGTCCGCCTCCGTGGCTTACTCACCATGCCCACCCCTCTCAATGACCCCACTGGACAGAGGGGCTGCTTGGGACAGAGGGGCAGCTTCTCGGGACAGAGGGACAGCTGCTCGGGACAGAGGGACAGCTGCTCGGGACAGAGGGACAGCTGCTCGGGACAGAGGGACAGCTGCTCGGGACAGAGGGGCAGCTGCTCCGGGCGGAGGGGCTCTAGCGGCCCCTGGCTGACTGGCGGCACTGGCGGCCCCTGGCTGACTGGCGGCCCCTGGCTGACTGGCGGCACTGGCGGCCCCTGGTTGACTGGCGGCGCTGGCGCTGGGCTGACTGGCGGCACTGGCGGCCCCTGGTTGACTGGCGGCACTGGCGGCCCCTGGCTGAATGGTGGCACTGGCGGCCCCTGGCTGACGGGCGGCACTGGCGGCCCCTGGCTGACGGGCGGCACTGGCGGCCCCTGGCTGACGGGCGGCACTGGCGGCCCCTGGCTGACGGGCGGCACTGGCGGCCCCTGGCTGACGGGCGGCACTGGCGGCTCCTGGCTGACGGGCGGCATTGGCGGCTCCTGGCAGACGGGCGGCACTGGCGGCGCTGGGCAGACGGGCGGCACTGGCGGCGCTAGGCAGACGGGCGGCACTGGCGGCCCTGGGCAGACGGGCGGCACTGGCGGCGCTGGGCAGACGGGCGGCACTGGCGGCGCTGGGCAGACGGGCGGCACTGGCGGCGCTGGGCAGACGGGCGGCACTGGCGGCGCTGGGCAGACGGGCGGCGCTGGCGGGCAGACGGGCGGCGCTGGCGCTGGGCAGACGGGCGGCACTGGCGGCGCTGGGCAGACGGGAAGCTCCGGCAATGCTGGGCTGAGTAGCTCTCCTAGCGCCGAACAGGCGGGAGACTCCGGCAGCGCTGGAGAGGAGGAAGGCTCTGGTAGCGCCGGAGAGGCGGGAGACTCCGGCAGCGCTGGAGAGGAGGGAGCCCCTGCAAGGATGGGCCGGAGAGACAGCCTGGTACGGGGAGCTGCCACCGGAGGGCTGGTGCGTGGAGGTGGTGACGGATAGACCGGGCCGTGCAGGCGCACTGGAGCTCTTGAGCACCGAGCCTGCCCAACCTTACCCGGTTGAATGGTCCCGGTCGCCCTGCCAGTGCGGCGAGGTGGAATAGCCCGCACTGGGCTATGCAGGCGAACCGGGGACACCGTGCGCAAGGCTGGTGCCATGTAAGCCGGCCCAAGGAGACGCACTGGAGACCAGATGCGTAGAGCCGGCTTCATGGCACTTGGCTCGATGCCCACTCTAGCCCGGCCGATACGCGGAGCTGGAATGTACCGCACCGGGCTGTGCACCCGCACTGGGGACACCGTGCGCTCCACAGCATAACACGGCGCCTGCCCGGTCTCTCTAGCCCCCCGGTAACCACAGGAAGTTGGCTCAGGTCTCCTACCTGGCGTAGCCATACTCCCTGTTAGCCCCCCCCCAATAAATTTTTGGGGCTGACTCTCAGGCTTCCATCCACGACGCCGCGCTGCCTCCTCATACCGGCGCCTCTCCGCTTTCGCCGCCTCCCGTTCTTCCTTGGGGCGGCGATATTCTCCTGGCTGAGCCCAGGGTCCTTTACCATCCAAATCTTGAAAGCATGCATTCCTGAACTCAATGAAAAGTTCATTAGCCAGTGAATTAAAGTTATTTTAATTTAATCAAATTATTTAATGATAATGTGATTCTTTTGGAAATAAAGTGGGCCGCTATTGTGTGGGAACAAATACAGGCTGGTTGTTGTCCCTTTCCCTCTGCCCTTGTTCAACTCCCCCTGCAGATCTGAGACAATTGAGTTGGTGTAAGCAGTAGCTAGTTTCTTCTATTTTGCTTACAGCCATTTTAAAATCAGATCTAGCAAGGCTGCAAGGGAGGGAACAACTTTTTGGAATGAGATGCTGCCCAAAGCAAACTGGTAAAACACGCCGTATGCTTCGCCTCAAGGAAATGACCAGCAAAACCAAGTCAAGTTGTTGTCAACTCCATCAGTGTAACGGTTCTCTTGTTGTGAAGTGCAAACACAAAGACAGGAACAATCACCCACAAACACACAGTGAAACCCAGGCTACCTAAGTATGATTCTCAATCAGAGACAACTAATGACACCTGCCTCTGATTGAGAATCATACTAGGCCGAAAACATAGAACTGCCCCAAAACATAGAAAAACAAACATAGACTGCCCACCCAACTCACGCCCTGATCATACTAAATAAATACAAAACAAAGGAAATAGAGGTCAGAACGTGACAGTACCCCCCCCCCCAAAGGTGCGGACTCCGGCCACAAAACCTTGACCTATAGGGGAGGGTCTGGGTGGGCGTCTGTCCGCGGTGGCGGCTCTGGCGCGGGACGCGGACCCCACTTCGCCATTGTCTTAGTCCGCCTTATTGTCCGCCTCCGTGGCTTACTCACCATGCCCACCCCTCTCAATGACCCCACTGGACAGAGGGGCTGCTTGGGACAGAGGGGCAGCTTCTCGGGACAGAGGGACAGCTGCTCGGGACAGAGGGACAGCTGCTCGGGACAGAGGGACAGCTGCTCGGGACAGAGGGACAGCTGCTCGGGACAGAGGGGCAGCTGCTCCGGGCGGAGGGGCTCTAGCGGCCCCTGGCTGACTGGCGGCACTGGCGGCCCCTGGCTGACTGGCGGCCCCTGGCTGACTGGCGGCACTGGCGGCCCCTGGTTGACTGGCGGCGCTGGCGCTGGGCTGACTGGCGGCACTGGCGGCCCCTGGTTGACTGGCGGCACTGGCGGCCCCTGGCTGAATGGCGGCACTGGCGGCCCCTGGCTGACGGGCGGCACTGGCGGCCCCTGGCTGACGGGCGGCACTGGCGGCCCCTGGCTGACGGGCGGCACTGGCGGCTCCTGGCTGACGGGCGGCATTGGCGGCTCCTGGCAGACGGGCGGCACTGGCGGCGCTGGGCAGACGGGCGGCACTGGCGGCGCTAGGCAGACGGGCAGCACTGGCGGCCCTAGGCAGACGGGCGGCACTGGCGGCGCTGGGCAGACGGGCAGCACTGGCGGCGCTGGGCAGACGGGCGGCACTGGCGGCGCTGGGCAGACGGGCGGCACTGGCGGCGCTGGGCAGACGGGCGGCGCTGGCGGGCAGACGGGCGGCGCTGGCGCTGGGCAGACGGGCGGCACTGGCGGCGCTGGGCAGACGGGAAGCTCCGGCAATGCTGGGCTGAGTAGCTCTCCTAGCGCCGAACAGGCGGGAGACTCCGGCAGCGCTGGAGAGGAGGAAGGCTCTGGTAGCGCCAGAGAGGCGGGAGACTCCGGCAGCGCCGGTCGAGGAGTGGCGGCGCTACTTGCACCTGCAAGGATGGGCCGGAGAGACAGCCTGGTACGGGGAGCTGCCACCGGAGGGCTGGTGCGTGGAGGTGGTGACGGATAGACCGGGCCGTGCAGGCGCACTGGAGCTCTTGAGCACCGAGCCTGCCCAACCTTACCCGGTTGAATGGTCCCGGTCGCCCTGCCAGTGCGGCGAGGTGGAATAGCCCGCACTGGGCTATGCAGGCGAACCGGGGACACCGTGCGCAAGGCTGGTGCCATGTAAGCCGGCCCAAGGAGACGCACTGGAGACCAGATGCGTAGAGCCGGCTTCATGGCACTTGGCTCGATGCCCACTCTAGCCCGGCCGATACGCGGAGCTGGAATGTACCGCACCGGGCTGTGCACCCGCACTGGGGACACCGTGCGCTCCACAGCATAACACGGCGCCTGCCCGGTCTCTCTAGCCCCCCGGTAACCACAGGAAGTTGGCTCAGGTCTCCTACCTGGCGTAGCCATACTCCCTGTTAGCCCCCCCCCAATAAATTTTTGGGGCTGACTCTCAGGCTTCCATCCACGACGCCGCGCTGCCTCCTCATACCGGCGCCTCTCCGCTTTCGCCGCCTCCCGTTCTTCCTTGGGGCGGCGATATTCTCCTGGCTGAGCCCAGGGTCCTTTACCATCCAAATCTTCCTCCCATGTCCATTTCTCCAAATAGTGCAGCCTCTCCCACTGCTGCTGCTGCTGCTCCTGTTGCTGCTGCCTCTGTTGCTTCTCCTGCTGCTCCTCTTGCCGTTGCCCGTTACCACACCGCTTGGTCCTGTTGGGGTGGGTGATTCTGTAACGGTTCTCTTGTTGTGAAGTAGAGGCGGACCAAAACGCAGCGTGGTGGTTGTTCATTGTATTTTAATGAAGACACTATACATGAACAAACTAACGAAAACAAGAAACGTGAGAACTCAAAACAGCCCTATCTGGTGCAAACACAAAGACAGGAACAATCACCCACAAACACACAGTGAAACCCAGGCTACCTAAGTATGATTCTCAATCAGAGACAACTAATGACACCTGCCTCTGATTGAGAACCATACTAGGCCGAAAACATAGAACTGCCCCAAAACATAGAAAAACAAACATAGACTGCCCACCCAACTCACGCCCTGACCATACTAAATAAATACAAAACAAAGGAAATAGAGGTCAGAACGTGACAATCAGAATCAAATGTTACTATCCACTCTTTCCATTCACCACTTACTGTCATGATAAGGTGGACCATTTACATGTTAGTGTCTTACATAACTTATACAATCCTACAGAACATTCAACACATCTCTAAGACTTAGAATCCCATCTTAGCACCACTTAAGCATCGTGGTAGACCTGAATTAGCATCTGAAACTTAAAGCATCTCCTACTTTCCATTAATCCAAATCCCTCAGATGTGTGGAAAGGCCTGAGTCAGAGGCAGTCCTGCAGTCTCAGCAGGAAGATGTCACCCACCCACCCACTGACCAGACAGTTGCACGCATGCACCCACCCACCGACCAGACAGTCGCACGCACCCACCCGCCCACCGACCAGACAGTCACACGCACGCAGGCACACACACGCCGACTGCATCACACCTCCCTGTGACTCAACGCAATGTCAGTCTAGCTACACAATCTCTTGTTAGGCTCTTCCCTTCCCTTGCCTCGGCTTGGAGCGACACACTGACAACTCTCCCACTCTATCCATCTTTCTCTCTATATCCCTCTCTCCACTTTATTCCTCTTTCACTCTATCTTTCGTTCTCCCCAACCCCTCTCTCTCTCTTTCCATATTTCCCCAATCTCTATCCCTCTTTCACTCTCACTCTACATCCATTCTGCGGTGCTAGAGTCATCAGTCCTATCTTGCGTTTATTAATTATTCATGCTGTTTCAAATGAAACTCCAGTTTCATGGGAATGAAAGTGGAGGTAAATAGTAATAGATGTGGTTTTGTAATGGCATGCTCAGTGAAGCCTGAACATAGATAAGCACACACTGTACCTCGATTTAGACCCTCCGAACAAACACATAGTCTTGTATTATTCCCCACTATCACGCATACAGATTTTTTTCACGTACACATGCATGTACACACACGCCACTAACAAACATATGGACACACATGCACGCACGTTAAAACACACAATTGCGTGCATACACACCAGACATACCACATACAGTTCACATGAAGAAAATAAAACTGTACCAAGTATATTTCTGCATGGTTAAATGAGTGATTTACATATTTTGACAGTGGGGAGTGACCGGGTGAGATATAAACTGCCTTTGCGTGCGTCTCAATCGTCTAAATTGGCTTACTTTCCATCATCTGCAATTATATGTAAAGTTTGGACAGCTGAAAATAATAATGTCAAACTAAATGGAGGATTAACTTTCACCTTTCCAATTCTTCCAGATCAGAACGTATGAGGGAAAAGGGAGTAGAAAGAATTGAGACGCACTCTGAGTGAGTGAGTAAGGGCGTCAGTGAGGGAGGGAGTGAGTGAGTAAGCAAGTGAGTGAGTGAGCGAGTGAACAATAGCTTATGACTAACTGCCTGACTGACCGACAATGTCACATCACACATTCTATAACAAAAGGTCAGTTGCCGCAGTTCCAAGGTCAAAGGTCCACTCACAGGTAGGCGGCCTTGCCCTCCTCCATCTCCTTGCTCTTGCCGCTGGTGGCCGTCTTCTTGCTGCAGAGCTTGCGCGTGATACACATGAGCAGGCCACACTGGCGCAGGAAGTAGCAGCTGACGTCCACCAACACGAGGACCAGGAGGAGTACGACCAGACCCAGGCCCACCACAGGCCCCAGCCCCAGGCCGCTGAACAGGGAGTCTGCTAGATGGAGGCCGGACAGAGAGAGACAGAGAACTGTCACTCAACGAGTTACAGAGACAGAGTAAGAGACACACAACATATTTATATAACCCAGGCCATCCACAGGCCAGAGCCCAAGGCCACTGAACAGGGATTATCCTGATGGAGAGAGATATTGTCACTCAGCAAGTTATACAGGCATCAGACACGCATCAAGGTGATATAACCCGGGCTGAGCCACATCACAACCGCCCCCAGGCCCAAGCTGCTGAACAGGTAGTCTGCTAAGATGGGAGAAACAAAGAGAAAGCCCTGTGGGAAGCTGCTATAGACCACCAAGTCCTAAATCAATATGTGCTTGATAATGTATGCGATATCAACAGAGGTACATTTTTTGGGTGATTTAAATATTAACTGGCTTTCATCAAGCTGCCAACTCAAGAAAAAGCTTCAAACCGTAACCAATGCCTGCAACCTGGTTCAGGTTATCAATCAACCTACCAGGTGTCATGACTCTCCTGTGAGGATCCAAGGATCAGGTTACACTGGATCATCTCTACAGAGCCCCGCTTCTCCTTCGGAGGGAGAGGGAGGGATTGATGTTGAGGTTTTATGATCGTAAACCATAGGCAGCAGATGATTCCTTTTGGGGTCTAGTTTGAGCGAAAGGAATGTCTGTGGGCTTTATGAAGAGTTTGCCGCCCAAAAACTACAACATCAAACAATGGACACTGGGACAATATATTTTCACATCCGAGTGTTGGGAATGATGACAGTTGGAATTTGTAATATGAAGGTCTATTTTGTTATGTAATTAAAAGTTGCATGAAGACTTTATAACGAAAACATTGAAACTTGAAGAATTTTCATGCTGTCTATATCATGTTAACATACTTCACGTTGTGTAGAAAATATGCAGGATAAAGACAATGTTTATGTGACGATAAGATTGTGATTTTAGTTCTCTAACAAGATCATAGTAAATTGTGATACCTTGCCTCGTAATTAGCCATGCCCCAGTGAACCCAGAGTGCGTATCAGCATGACGTAAGAGCCCCCTTTTAACCCGAGGGTATAAAGCTTTTGCTTTAAGAATTAACATATCAGACTAGAATGACCACGAGCTGCAGCTGAGGTCTACGATTAGTCACGATCCTGAAATGTAACACGAGGTTAAAGAAGACCTCTAAAAACTTCTTAGGGCTGCAATATGATATGATGATATGACAACAGCCAGTGAAAGTGCAGGGCGCCAAATTCAAAACAACAGAAATCTCATAATTAAAATTCATCAAACATACATGTATTTTAAACCGTTTTAAAGGTAATCTTGTTGTTAATCCCACCACAGTGTCCAATTTCAAATAGGCTTTACAGCGAAAGCACCACAAACGATTATGTTAGGTCACTACCAAGCCACAGAAAAACACAGCCATTTTTCCAGCCAAAGAGAGGAGTCACAAAAAGCACAAACAGAGATAAAATTAATCACTAACCTTTAATGATCTTCATCAGATGACACTCATAGGACTTGTTACACAAATGTTACACAATACATGTATGTTCTGTTTGATAAAGTTATATAAAAAAATCTGAGTTTATATTGGCGTTCACTAGTTCCAAAAATATCCAGTGATTTTGCATAGGCACATCGATTCAACAGAAATACTCATCATACATGTAGATGATAATACAAGTTATACACAGGGAATTATAGATATACCTCTCCTTAACTTCTTGACGCTACACATCCCCGTTAGCGGGATAATTTTCGTCAGCAACCGCTGAATAGCATAGCGCCACAGTCAAATAATATTACTAAAAAATATTCATATTCATGAAATCACAAGTGCAATATTGCAAAACACATCTTAGCCTTTTGTTAATCCACCACTTGGGCCCTACTGCCCACGTTGTTTTTCCCAATCTCGGCACTCCGAGAGCTTGTGAGCACAGCTTTTGGGGACAGAAGCGGCAAAAGATGATTCACAAGGTGAGTGGCTACCAAACAACACCACACCGGTAATGATAGCTATTAAAAAATGTCCACAACCAAACAGGTCCCGTAGAGATCAACTTGGCCGCCACGTTCCTGTACCTAACAATCACAAAGGTTCAGGGCACAAGGGTAATGTGCATAACAAGAGCAACAAAGGGTCCAACTACGATCAAAACATCAACCGAAGTTCTCTAGAAGCTCTGATTAGAGATGTACTGCAGCAGAAGAAATTTGAGAAAGGATAAGTCACCATGACTAGGCGTAAAATTGCCGGGGAACGAGTCCGCAGAAATTCACTCCATTCGCGAGGACGTCAACATTAACATTACTCCCACCCTCACTCAAATCCATGTCCAGGGCCCCCTTGATCTAAACACAAGCCCACAGGTTTTGTCAACAGACTCTGATATAGATGTGGAGATGCACAAGGTAAGCAGCATTGCAACAGCTGATTCCTCTCCCATTCCAATAGAGGACCCACTGGGTCATGAAGGTGGCTTATCCATCTTGAAAATCGACACAGATAACCAACCAATTCTTCCAACCCAATCCACTTTGTTGGGGATATGACGAGAAAAACCTCCTCGAATAGGCCATACCTTAAACCAGTCTTAGAGGACTGTTTGACCTGTGATGTGCTGATAGATTCGGGTTCGACTATTTACCTCATATCTCAAAAGAGCAGTGGACCCAGCAAAACGTTAGTTGAAAACGGAACGTAGCAACACGGTACTTTAAGTATTCACTCAAGCTATCCTGCCTCTAACCAAGGGTCTCCTACTAAAACTGAACTTCAAAAGCGTGTCACTTATCCACCCTGTGCATTGACACTGAACAGATGCTGACTGGGATAGATTTAATTGATTGTTTGGTACCGCTAATGGATTGACAAGTCTCACTCTTGGCATGCCGATGGCATTGGTGGATGACTGTTCTTACCGTCATCTAGATCACTTGCAAACTGAGGTGGGATTGGTGTGGCACAACGACATTCCGCGCAAACCTGTTCAATTTCAGCTAGGCAACAAGACCAGCCAGCAAACAGCGGTGAAACATGACTTGTTGGAACTGGCAATCTGCACCAACTCAAACTACGCCACACTCAACTTCTTATGCCACTTGTCGTTTTGGAAACAAAAGACTACGTCGAGTGGCCAAAGAAGTGAAAAACAAAGAGCTCATTCTAGCTTGCGACGACCTCATAACCAAACACGACATACTGGAAGAACGTCAAGGGACACTCCTAATCACCTGGTCGTGACAAACTTGGCAACAACCATGCCGACATTATGGCGAAATCCAGTGCAATTCACGGCACCCCTTGGGTGTTTGATACTCGGGAAGCAATGATCACTGAGGCGCCCATGGTAACACGTAGCCATGTAGCACCGCAGAACATAATAATGTGTTGCTAACTCATTCATTCCGGAATGGTGACCTGGTAGCAAAGCAACACCAAGATGAGTCCCTTGCCACTTTGATGGCTTTCCGGTCTGATCCTGTCAATCACCCAGTGTCTGAACTGGCTTTGGCAGGCTCACACGACTTGCGTTCACTGTACGCAACTAAACAGCACCTCACACTTGTCGATAACCTACTGGTTTAGTTTTCATAAACCGACGCCACACAAAGGTAGGTGGTTCCTAAACAGAGGGGGGTAATGATAGCTCATGCCCACGACGAGCCATGTGGAGGCCATAGGGGGGTAAAGGCTACATGTGAAACATTGCAACAGGTGGCCAACTGGCCTCACATGGAACAAGACATGACACAATACGTGAGGGTGTGTCTAGTTTGCTGCCAGTTTCAACCCTCCAAGCCACTTCATAGAGCACCCTTGCAACACTTCCCAGAGCTCGATCCAGATCGACTGGGTAGGCCCAGTTGCCAGGTCAGCAAGAGGCAACAAGTATCTCCTAACAGTGACTTGCGCATTCACAAAGTGGGTGGAGTGTCTGCCCGTAGCCAATGACACAGAGGAAACCACGGCTGTTCTTTTGCTCAACCACGTTTTCAGTCATTTCAGCCTGTTAGGAGAAACCGTGGACAGTGATAGCGGAACCCATTTTTGGGCAGCTCTTATGACCGAACTGTGGTGGCTCCTGGGAGTCAAAGCTAAAATCCACATTGAGGACCACCCTAGGAGCTCCGGCAGGTTAGAAATGAGCAACCAGACAATTTTCAGAATCCTGAGAAAATATGTGGCAGCCAACCACAACGATTGGGATCTCAAACTCCCACTGGTACTGATGGAGATCAGAGCCACACGCAACAGGTCAATGGGAATAACACCATTCGAGATGATGACTGACTGGCAAATGACACTTCCACTGCATCTTCTGTACCAACCGGGAGAGGTTGCCACAGCCTACAAGGCTCATCAATACGTGGCGGACATCAAACCCACCTCCAGACTGACTACCTTTGTGTACACTCAAGGAAAATTGGAAAGAAGACCCATTACGACAAAAAAGACCCCACAGGAGGTGTTCGAGATCGGAGATAAGGCATGGTACTACATATACACCAAACCCGTGGGCGTCGTAACAAAGTTCCTGCCCCACTGGACGGGGCTAGACGAGAGTGGTAAAGCTGTCACCTGTAGCTTATTATATCAGAATCCCCAGCTCCAGAGTTCGCTAGGTCAGCCCTGTAATGTCCTCTGCCATGTTTCAGAGTGCCTTAACTACTCACCTTAAAATAGGATCACCCTAGATATGACAGAGACAATGTCATGATAGAGTCATTTAGCCAAGACAAAGTAATTATATAGAACATAGTCCAATTATATGATTACGGTGTGGTAGCTATATTTTGTTAATTCAATTTTCTTTGTTTAATTCGCTTTGACAATTAGGAAGCGATAGAGCCACAAACCAGTTCCCCATATGGCCATCAGTTAGGGCCACAACACCACTCATTTGGGGAAGACATTTAAATGATGTATTGCCTGAGTGTTGTGCGTTGTTAACGTCTGCCTAAGTTACTGCCTAGATATACTAGCCTGGACAACCATACGACGGGTCCGGAACGGCGGGCCACGGCCCGGACCTCCCCTGTTCATTCTGGTGGTGGTCTTTTATGACACCTCACATTGATTGTAAACCATAGGCAGCAGACGATTCCTTTTGGGGTCTAGTTAGGGTGTTTGGAATACCTGTGTGTCTTATTAAGTATTCTTTGCCCAAAAACTACAACCTCAAACAATGGACATTGGGACAATATATTTCAACATCCGAGTGTTGGGAATGATGACAGTTGGAATAAGGAAAATGAAGGTACATTTTGTGAATAAAAGTTGCATGAAAACTTTATAACAAAAACATTTTAACTTGAAGAATTTTCTGACTGTGTATATCATGGTTACATACTTTACATTGTGTGGAAAATATTGAGGATAAAGAGATCGTTTTTGTGACGATAAGATTGTGATTTTAGTTCTCTAACGAGATCATAGTAAATTGAGATACCGTACCTCGTGATTAGCCACACCCCAAGGAACACAGAGACGGCATGACGTAAAAAGCCCCCTTTTTACCCGAGGGTATAAAGCATTTGAGTTAAGAATGAACATATCAGACTAGAATTACCACAAGCTGCAGCTGTGTTTTACGATTAGTCACGATTTCGAAACGCAACACGAGGTTGAAGACAAAAGGAACCTCTCAACAATCAACCCACGAAGGCCTGGGCCCAACAGAGATACCCAACAAAGACCTTCAACATGTAAATACATGCATTACTTCTTACCCATAAGAGAGTGGCAGTACAGGGCAAGGCATTCGAGCTAAATTAAGCGTAGTTTACAAATGTATCCATGTGTTGCTTCTCTTTCTCTCTTGCGCTCTCTTGCTCTTTAAATCTCCATCTTGTGTAACGCTCATTAAGTATCTAATCAATGACCCTACACCGTGTGTGTGTGTGTGTATCATATGTTATCATTTAGCTTGTTAGTAAATAAATAATAAAATTAATTTGCGCGGTATGGAATGATCAGTGAGACCTGGGTTTTTGCAAATGTACGTAGTCTACGACGTTCAGAATGAGACTGATTTGAGGAAGTTATTAATTAGTGACTGCTATAATATCTAACTCATTAAACAAACTTTAACCGTGGTGCCCCAAATCCCTAATGAGTTAGATGTCACATGATTAATTTAATTGAGTAATAATTCAACGTAGTAGGCAATTATTCAATAAATAGCAGTCATCACACTAATGATAGTCACATCACAATACAAAAATATGCTTTAAAGCAGTATACAAATCCATCAGATGTGGTGATCACAATATAGTAGCCACATCTAGGAAAACCGAAGTTCCAATAGCTGGGCCTAATAGTGTGTAAGAGGTAATACAATATGTTTTGTAGTGATTCCTATGTTGTTGATGTAAAAAATATTTGTTGGTTGTGGTGTGTAATGAGAAGCAACCAGCGCCTCACCTAACACCTTTATGAAATTGCTTATACACGTTACGAATAAGCATGCAGCCATTAAGAAAATCACTGTAAAAATTGTTAAATCCCTGTGGTTTGATGAGGAATTTGTCCTTGTCCTCATCCTGTTGTGTCCCATTTATATATTTTTTATATATATTTTTCTTCGCATATCCTTTCATATATTTTTCTAAACCTCAACTTCAAAATACTCTCCTCCTCCTTTTTTCTAAAGTATTTTTCTTTACTTAAGAACCAACCAACATAAGCTAGCAAGCTAACTTGCTACTAGCTAGTCGTCAGCTAACCACTGCTAAAGGTCATCAGCTAACCTTTAGCTCGCAAAACTCTCGCCAATTTGCACAACACGATTCAAACCAGAGTATACCGGACCTATTTTCTCTCCACATCCCCCGATTCCTATCGCAAGCTCTGAACCTTTTCACTTGGATCATCGCAGCTAGCTAGCTGCTATCCGAGTGGCTACTCCCGGCTAACGTCTCTGTCCTGAAGCAAGCACCAATTAGCCTGAAGCTAGCCCATGCTAGGCCCATCTCCCGGCTAGCTGAAGAGGTCCATCCGCCACTGTACAATACCTATTTTGCCAATTGGCCCGGACCCCTTTTACTGCAAGTATGGAGCTCCTTCACAACTGGACTACCGACGTAATCTGCCCAAGTGGGTTATTCAACTGGCTCCTACGTCGTGACGTCCCCTGAATGCCCATCTGCTAGCCTGCTAGCCTGCTAGAGCATATCGGACTGTTAGCGGAATAGGTCCATCGGCCAATTTCTTGGGCCACTATACCTATTTTGCCAATTGGCTTGGACCCCTTTCACTACACAAAACCCCGCTTATCCATCACGACTAGACTATCGAAATAATCTGCCCAAGGTTTTATTCCCAACAGGCCCCTCCGTTGCGACATCCCCTGGGGCCAGAGTGTCTCCTGACCCCTCCTGTCTCAGCCTCCAGTATTTATGCTGCAGTAGTTTATGTGTCGGGGGGCTAGGGTCAGTTTGTTATATCTGGAGTACTTATCCTGTCCTATTCGGTGTCCTGTGTGAATTTAAGTGTGCTCTCTCTAATTCTCTCTTTCTTTCTCTCTCTCGGAGGACCTGAGCCCTAGGACCATGCCTCAGGACTACCTGACATGATGACTCCTTGCTGTCCCCAGTCCACCTGGCTGTGCTGCTGCTCCAGTTTCAACTGTTCTGCCTTATTATTATTGGGCCATGCTGGTCATTTATGAACATTTGAACATCTTGGCCATGTTCTGTTATAATCTCCACCCGGGACAGCCAGAAGAGGACTGGCCAACCCACATAGCCTGGTTCCTCTCTAGGTTTCTTTATAGGTTTTGGCCTTTCTAGGGAGTTTTTCCTAGCCACCGTGCTTCTACACCTGCATTGCTTGCTGTTTGGGGTTTTAGGCTGGGTTTCTGTACAGCACTTTGAGATATCAGCTGATGTACGAAGGGCTATATAAATACATTTGATTTGATTTGATTTGAATGCCCATCTGCTAGCCGCGGCCCGCTAGTTGTCGAGAGCATATCGGACTGTTAGCTGAAGAGATCCATCGGCCAATTGCTTGGGCCACGATACCTATTTTGCCAATTGGACTGAACCCCTTTGCTACACGGAACCCTACTACTCCATCACAACTGGTCTATTCGACGTAACTGCAAGAAGAGGATATAACAGACTTCCTCCATTGCGACATCCCTCTAAGGCCCTTCTGCTAGCCCCGGCCTGCTAGCTGTCTGAATCGCCGTGTCTCCAGCCAGCCTAACTACTCACTGGACTCCTATGATCACTCGGCTACGCATGCCTCTCCCTAATGTCAATATGCCTTGTCCATTGCTGTTCTGGTTAGTGATTACTGTCATATTTCACTGCAGAGCCTCTAGCCCTGCTCAATATGGCTTAGCCAACCCTTTAGTTCCACCCCCCACACATGCGGTGACATCAGCTGGTTTAAATGTTTCTGGAGACAATATCTCTCTCATCATCACAAAATACCTAGGTTAACCTCCAATGTACTCACATCCTACCATACCTTTGTTTGTACATTATGCCTTGAATCTATTCTATCGCACCCAGAAACGTTCTCCTTTTACTCTCTGTTCCAAACGTACTAGATCAGGGGTGTCAAAGTCAAATGGACGGAGGGCCAAATAAAAAAATCAGCTACAAGACGAGGGCCGGACTGTTCGAATGTTCATTGAAAAATTTTTAAATGACGCATATAGTCTAGTGAACCTAATTGAACCTACTGAAAACCTAACAAATATATTACAATATGATCAGATAAATAAAGCAATATTTTCTTATGGCTCTGTCAGTAATCTTTAATTTTCAACAGACACAAAAGACAAATTTCCTTTATATAAATATCCCCATAACATGAACATTAAATGAAAGAAACCGGTATTCAAGGCACCATCAGTAGACTATATTTTCTATTTTAGCAAAAGTGGGCTAAATTTACTTCAAAGAAAAAACAATAATAGCAATTTTCTATCATCCACTCAACTGAAATATTTTTAAAATATAATTGGATTGAAATACAAAAAAATAAAGTGCAAAAATCTATTAATCAAAAACAACACTTTGTTTAAGGAGAAGTAACATGCAGTGAAAACAAATATTAAATTTTAACTTTTAAACTTGAACTGAGTAAAAACTCTAAATATGTGATTGCACAGTAATGTTCACTTGTTTGAGGTTGAGGGTGATACTTGGTGGTGTCCCATCTTTTCCACAAGTTCATCAATGTTCGGGGTAAGGCTCTGAGCTGAAGAAATCCTCAGAATTGAGTGGAGGTGTTCAGCAGTAAGTCGACTTCTGTGTGATGTTTTGTTCAGGTTCATCAAAGAAAACAGTTGTTCACACAGGTATGTGCTGCCAAACATAGACAACGTTTGAGCAGCCTGGATGCGCAGCTGGGGCATTGTGCCGGGGAGGAAACGGGCGAACTCCGCAGCACCCACTGCCGCATATTTTGCCCTCAGTGCATCATTGCATTGGAGGTCAATCAACTCCATTTGGAGGTTTGGTGGTGAGCTTTCCACGTCAACAGCAAATGGGTTACCGAGCAGTTCCAACCTGCTTTTTTGTGCTTCAAAGTCAGCAAATCGGCGTCGAAAGTCAGCGGCAAGCATACCTATTTTATCAGCCAACTGTGTGCTCGGGAACGCACTGGTAGAGAGCTTCTCTTTCATGGTCTGGCAGCTGGGAAAGTGGCTCAAATTTTCTTTCCGCATCTGCGTCTCCCACAGAGTCAGTTTGGTTTTAAATGCCTTCACTGTACTGTACATATCAGAGATGACACGATCCCGACCCTGCAGCTGCAAGTTTATTGCATTCAGATGACTCGTAATGTCACACAGAAAAGCCATTTCACACAGAAACATTTCGTCTCGGAGTTGTGTTGTGTCTTTCCCTTTGCTGTCCAAGAACAGACAAATCTCCTCACGAAGCTCGAAACATCTTTGAAGCACCTTTCCCTGGCTTAGCCATCGCACCTCTGTGTGATAAGGCAAATCACCATGCTCCGTTTCTAACTCCGTCAGAAATGCCTTGAACTGGCGGTGATTCAAACCTTTGGCTCTGATAAAGTTAACTGTGCGCGTGATGATGCTCATTACATGCTCCATTTTCAAGGCTTTACCGCACAACGCTTCCTGGTGTATGATACAATGATAAGCTGTCAGCTCACCTGTCGCGTTTTCCTCTTGCATCTTTTCCCGTATCTTCGCCACCAGTCCGCTCCTGTGTCCACACATCGCAGGTGCTCCGCCGGTTGTCAAACCCACGAGTTTTTCCCAAGGCAGCTCCATCTCATTTACACATCTTGACACCTCTTCATACAAATCATGCCCCGTAGTTGTGCCATGCATAGGACGTAAAGCCAAAAACTCCTCTGTCACGCTTAGGTTGGAGTCCACTCCGCGGATGAAAATTGACAACTGGGCAATGTCAGAAATGTCGGTGCTCTCATCCACAGCCAAGGAATATGCAATAAAATCTTTTCCCTTTTTCACAAGCTGCTCTTTTAGATTGATGGACAACTGGTCTACTCTCTCGGCAATGGTGTTTCTGCTCAGACTCACATTTAAAAAGAGTTGCCTTTTTTCTGGGCAAACTTCGTCACAAACTTTAATCATGCAGTTTTTGATGAAATCCCCCTCCGTAAATGGCCGGGCTGATTTAGCGATCTCTTCTGCCAAAATAAAACTGGCCTTGACAGCAGCCTGGCCTTGTGATTTGGCTTTTTTGAACAGAGCCTGTCGAGATTTGAGGCCTCGTTTTAATTCCTCTGCCTTTTGTAGCCTTTGTTCCATGTCCATATTCTTGTTTTTGTCCGCGTGTTTCGTTTCATAATGTCGTCTCAGATTATACTCTTTCAGTACCGCCACACTTTCTCCACACAGAAGACACACAGGTTTTCCAGCTACCTTCGTGAACATATACTCCGACTCCCACCTTGTTTGAAACCCCCGGTTCTCAGTATCCACCTTCCGTTTTGCCATTTTTGATGGGTATCTGAAAGTTAATTTTACTGTGATGCTGACGACTGCTGTGCCAATAAATATTGAAATGAAGCAGCCTACTGCTCGGTGCGTCACCTTTGCATTGTGGGAAATGTAGTATTGGTGCGTGTAAAAGATCTGCGGGCTGCCGGCTTGCTGCGGGCCGGTTCTAATAATAAATCAAGATCATTCCAGGGGCCGTAAAAAACCTTCTTGCGGGCCGGATGTGGCCCGCGGGCCTTGACTCTGACATATGTGTACTAGATGATCAGTTCTTATTGCCTTTAGCCATACCCTTATCCTACTCCTCCCCTGTTCCTCCGGTGATGTAGAGGTTAATCCAGGCCACTCCTATTCACCAGGTGCTCTCATTTGTTGACTTCTTTAACCGTAAAAGTCTTTGGTTTCATGCATGTTAATATTAGAAGCCTACTCTCTAAGTTTGTTTTATTCACTGCTTTAGCACACTCCGCCAACCCGGATGTCCTAGCCATGTCTGAATCCTGGCTTAGGAAGACCACCAAAACCCCTGAAATTTCCATCCCTAACTATAAAATGTTCCGACAAGATAGAACTGCCAACGGGGGCGGAGTTGTAATCTACTGCAGAGATAGCCTGCAGAATTCTGTCTTACTATCCAGGTCTGTACCCCCAAAATTCGAGCTTTTACTTTTAAAAATCCACCTTTCCAGAATCAAGTCTCTCACTGTTGCCGCTTGCTACAGCCACCCTCTGCCCCCAGCTGTGCCCTGGACACCATGTGTGAATTGATTGCGCTTGTGCTGCTAGGTGACCTAAACTGGGACAAGCTTAACACCCCAGCCATCCTACACAAATGATCAATGAACCTACTAGGTACAGTGGGGCAAAAAAGTATTTAGTCAGCCACCAATTGTACAAGTTCTCCCACTTAAAAAGATGAGAGAGGCCTGTAATTTTCATCATAGGTATACTTCAACTATGACAGACTTGGCAAATTATGGTGGAAAATAAGTATTTGGTCACCTACAAACAAGCAAGATTTCTGTCTCTCACAGACCTGTAACATCTTCTTTAAGAGGCTCCTCTGTCCTCCACTCGTTACCTGTATTAATGGCACCTGTTTGAACTTGTTATCAGTATAAAAGACACCTGTCCACAACCTCAAGCAGTCACACTCCAAACCCCACTATGGCCAAGACCAAAGAGCTGTCAAAGGACACCAGAAACAAAATTGTAGACCTGTACCAGGCTGGGAAGACTGAATCTGCAATAGGTAAGCAGCTTGGTTTGAAGAAATCAACTATGGGAGCAATTATTAGGAAATGGAAGACATACAAGACCACTGATAATCTCCCTCGATCTGGGGCTCCACGCAAGGTCTCATCCCGTGGGGTCAAAATGATCACAAGAACGGTGAGCAAAAATCCCAGAACCACACGGGGGGACCTAGTGAATGACCTGCAGAGAGCTGGGACCAAAGTAACAAATTCTACCATCACTAACACACTACGCCGCCAGGGACTCAAATCCTGCAGTGCCAGACGTGTCCCCCTGCTTAAGCCAGTACATGTCCAGGCCCATCTGAAGTTTGCTAGAGAGCATTTGGATGATCCAGAAGAAGATTGGGAGAATGTCATATGGTCAGATGAAACCAAAATATAACTTTTTGGTAAAAACTCAACTCGTCGTGTTTGGAGGACAAAGAATGCTGAGTTGCATACAAAGGACACCATACCTACTGTGAAGCATGGGGGTGGGAAACATCATGCTTTGGGGCTGTTTTTCTGCAAAGGGACCAGGACGACTGATCCGTGTAAAGGAAAGAATGAATATGGCCATGTATCGTGAGATTTTGAGTGAAAACCTCCTTCCATCAGCAAGGGCATTGAAGATGAAACGTGGCTGGGTCTTTCAGCATGACAATGATTCCAAACACACCGCCCGGGCAACGAAGGAGTGGCTTCGTAAGAAGCATTTCAAGGTCCTGGAGTGGCCTAGCCAGTCTCCAGATCTCAACCCCATAGAAAATCTTTGGAGGGAGTTGAAAGTTCATGTTGCCCAGCAACAGCCCCAAAACATCACTGCTCTATAGGAGATCTGCATGGAGGAATGGGCCAAAATACCAGCAACAGTGTGAAAACCTTGTCAAACGTTTTCTGTAAGTCTTCACCTCTGTCATTGCCAACAAAGGGTATATAACAAAGTATTGAGAAACTTTTGTTATTGACCAAATAGTTATTTTCCACCATAATTTGCAAATAAATTAATTTAAAAAAAAATATATATATATATATATATCATTTTGTCTGTCATAGTTGAAGTGTACCTATGATGAAAATTACAAGCCTCTCATCTTTTTAAGTGGGATAACTTGCACAATTGGTGGCTGACTAAATACGCCAAAATTGTTGCAACCCCTATTTACTAGCCTGTTCAACCTCTTTCACATCGTCTGAGATTCCCAAAGATTGGACAGCTGCCACGATCATCCCCCTCTTCAAATGGGGAGACACTTTAGACCCAAACTGCTACAGACCTATACTGTATCTATCCTACCCTGCCTTTCTAAGAAAGCCAAGTTAAGAAACAGATTACCAACCATTTAGAATCCCACGTACCTTCTCCGCTATGCAATCTGGTTTCAGAGCTGGTCATGGGTGCACCTCAGCCACGCTCAAGGCCTAAACGATATCATAACCGACCTTGATAAGAGACATTAATGTGCAGCCGTATTTATCGACCTGGCCATGGCTTTCGACTCTGTCAATCACCACATCGGCAGACTCAACAGCCTTGGTTTCTCAAATGATTGCCTCACCTGGTTCACCAACTACTTCTCTGATAGAGTTCAGTGTGTCAAATCGGAGGGCCTGTTGTCCGGACCTCTGGCAGTCTCTATGGGGGTGCCACAGGGTTCATTTCCTGGGCCGACTCTCTTCTCTGTGTACATCAATGATGTCACTCTTGCTGCTGGTGATTCTCTGATCCACTTTTACGCAGACGACACCATTCAGTATACTTCTGGCCCTTTGGACACTGTGTTAACTAACCTCCAGACAAGCTTCAATGCCATATAACTCTCCTTCCGTGGCCTCCAATTGCTCTTAAATACAAGTAAAACAAAATGCATGCTCTTCAACCGATCGCTGCCCGCATCTGCCTGCTTGTCCTGCATTACTACTTTGGACGGTTCTGACTTAGAATATGTGGACAACTAAAAATACCTAGGTGTCTGGCTAGACTGTAAACTCTCCTTCCAGACTCACATTAAGCATCTCCAATCCAAAATGAAATCTAGAATCAGCTTCCTATTTCGCAACAAAGCATCCTTCACTCATGCTGCCAAACATACCCTCGTAAAACTGACCATCCTACCGATCCTAGACTTCGGCGATGTCATCTACAAAATAGCCTCCAACACTCTACTCAACAAATTCGATGCAGTCTATCACAGTGCCATCCGTTTTGTCACCAAAGCCCCATATACTACCCACCACTGCGACCTGTGCGTTCTCGTTGGCTGGGCCTCGCTTCATACTCGTCGCCAAACCCACTGGATCCAGGTCATCTACAAGTCGTTGCTAGGTAAAGCCCTGCCTTATATGCCTTATCACTGGTCACCATAGCAGCACCCACTCGTAGCACGCGCTCCAGCAGGTATATCTCACTGGTCACCCCCAAAGCCAATTCCTCCTTTGGTTGTCTTTCCTTCCAATTCTCTGCTGCCCATGACTGGAACGAACTTCAAAAATCACTGAAGCTGGAGACTCATATCTCCCTCACTAGCTTTAAGCACCAGCTGTCAGAGCAGCTCACAGATCCCTGCATCTGTACATAGCCCATCGGTAAATAGCTCATCCAACTACCTCATCCTCATACTGTATTTATTTATCTTGCTCCTTTGCACCCCAGTATCTCTACCTGCACATTCATCTTCTGTACATATATCACTCAAGTGTTTAATTGGCATATTGTTATGACTTCGCCACTGTGGCCTATTTATTGCAGACTTTTTCTACTGTATTATTGACTGTATGTTTGTTTATTCCATGTGTAACTCTGTGTTGTACGTGTCATACTGCTTTGCTTTATCTTGGCCTGGTCACAGTTGTAAATGTGCCTACCTGGATAAAAAAGGTGAAATAAAATATAAATTGAAAAATGTTAAGGTTAAGAGGGATGTGCAAAAGGAATGGCAAAGAAGTCTGGCTGCACAACAGCTTGGCAAACATACTGCAAATTGAGAAATCATGTGACTAAACGGAATAAAAAGAAGAAACTACACTATGAAACAAAAATACATGACATAAAGAATGATAGTAAAAAGCTTTTGAGTGCCTTAAATGACATTTTGGGAAAAAAATTAAAACGCAGCTCCATCATTCATAGAATCAGATGGCTCATTCATCACAAAACCCACTGATATTGCCAATTGCTTTAATGATTTTTTTTGTGCGAATATTAGCAAACTTAGTTATGACATGCTAGCAGCAAACAGTAACCAACTATCCAAGTATAACTGATCAAATTTTGAAAGACAAGCATTGTCATTTTTTATTCCGTAAAGTGAGTGTGGAAGAAGTAAAAAAAAAGAAGATTGTTGTCTATCAGTAATTACAAGCCACCGGGGTCTGACAACTTTCGAAGGAAAATTACTGAGGATAATAGCGGACGATATTGCAAGCCCTATTTGCGATATCTTCAATCTGAGCCTACTAGAAAGTGTGTGCCCTCAGGCCTGGAAGGGAGCAAAAGTTATTCCGCTAACGAAGAATAGTAAAGCCTCCTTTACTGTCTCAAATAGCCGACCAATCAGCCTGTTACCAACCTTTAGTAAACTATTGGAAAAACTTGTCTTTGACCAGATACAATGCTATTTTACAGTAAACAGACTTTCAGCACGCTTACAGGTAAGGACATCGAACAAGCATGGCACTTACACAAATGACAGATGATTGGCTGAGAGAAATTGATGATAAAAAGATTGTGGGAGCTGTTTTATAAGACTTCAGTGCGGCTTTTGACATTATCGATCATAGTCTGCTGCTGGAAAAAAAGTATGTGTTATGGCTTTACACCCCCTGCTATATTGTGGATAAAAGTTACCCGTCTAAAAGAACACAGAAGACGTTAACAAAGAGCTGCAGTTAGTTTCAGAATAGGTGGAAAAGAATAAGTTAGTCCTAAACATTTCAAAAACTAAAAGCATTACACTTGAGACAAATCATTCACTAAACCTCAACTAAATCTTGTAATGAATAATGTGGAACTTGAGCTAGTTGAGGTGACTAAACTGCTTGGAGTAACACTGGACTGTCATGGTCAAAACATGTTGACATAAAGCTCTGCTCTGTCTTCTTAACAACACTATCAACAAGGCAGGTCCTACAAGGCCCTTGTTTTGTCGCACCTGGACTACGGTTCAGTTGTGTGGTCAGGTGCCACAAAGACGGACTAGGCAAATTACAATTGGCTCAGAACAGGGCAGCATGGCAGGCCCTTCAATGTACATGGGGAGCTAACATTTGTATTATGCATTTACATATCTCATGGCTCAAAGTGGAGAAGAGATTGACTTCATCACTACTTTTTATTTTTTTATTTTAGAAGTGTTGACAAGCTGAACGCATGGAGCAGTCCATTTAAACTACTAGCACAGAGCTCGGACGCAAATGCACTCCCCACAAGACATTCCACCAGAGGTCTCTTCACCATTTTCTTTAATATATATATATACAGTGCCTTGCGAAAGTTTTCGGCCCCCTTGAACTTTGCGACCTTTTGCCACATTTCAGGCTTCAAACAAAGATATAAAACTGTTTTTTTTTGTGAAGAATCAACAACAAGTGGGACACAATCATGAAGTGGAACGACATTTATTGGATATTTCAAACTTTTTTAACAAATCAAAAACTGAAAAATTGGGCGTGCAAAATTATTCAGACCCCTTAAGTTAATACTTTGTAGCGCCACCTTTTGCTGCGATTACAGCTGTAAGTCGCTTGGGGTATGTCTCTATCAGTTTTGCACATTCGAAAGACTGACATTTTTTCCCATTCCTCCTTGCAAAACAGCTCGAGCTCAGTGAGGTTGGAGGAGAGCATTTGTGAACAGCAGTTTTCAGTTCTTTCCACAGATTCTCGATTGGATTCAGGTCTGGACTTTGACTTGGCCATTCTAACACCTGGATATGTTTATTTTTGAACCATTCCATTGTAGATTTTGCTTTATGTTTTGGATCATTGTCTTGTTGGAAGACAAATCTCCGTCCCAGTGTCAGGTCTTTTGCAGACTCCATCAGGTTTTCTTCCAGAATGGTCCTGTATTTGGCTCCATCCATCTTCCCATCAATTTTAACCATCTTCCCTGTCCCTGCTGAAGAAAAGCAGGCCCAAACCATGATGCTGCCGCCACCATGTTTGACAGTGGGGATGGTGTGTTCAGCTGTGTTGCTTTTACGCTAAACATAACGTTTTGCATTGTTGCCAAAAAGTTCAATTTTGGTTTCATCTGACCAGAGCACCTTCTTCCACATGTTTGGTGTGTCTCCCAGGTGGCTTGTGGCAAACTTTAAACAACACTTTTTATGGATATCTTTAAGAAATGGCTTTCTTCTTGCCACTCTTCCATAAAGGCCAGATTTGTGCAATATACGACTGATTGTTGTCCTATGGACAGAGTCTCCCACCTCAGCTGTAGATCTCTGCAGTTCATCCAGAGTGATCATGGGCCTCTTGGCTGCATCTCTGATCAGTCTTCTCCTTGTATGAGCTGAAAGTTTAGAGGGACGGCCAGGTCTTGGTAGATTTGCAGTGTCTGATACTCCTGCCATTTCAATATTATTGCTTGCACAGTGCTCCTTGGGATGTTTAAAGCTTGGGAAATCTTTTTGTATCCAAATCCGGCTTTAAACTTCTTCACAACAGTATCTCGGACCTGCCTGGTGTGTTCCTTGTTCTTCATGATGCTCTCTGCGCTTTTAACGGACCTCTGAGACTATCACAGTGCAGGTGCATTTATATGGAGACTTGATTACACACAGGTGGATTGTATTTATCATAATTAGTCATTTAGGTCAACATTGGATCATTCAGAGATCCTCACTGAACTTCTGGAGAGAGTTTGCTGCACTGAAAGTAAAGGGGCTGAATAATTTTGCACGCCCAATTTTTCAGTTTTTGATTTGTTAAAAAAGTTTGAAATATCCAATAAATGTCGTTCCACTTCATGATTGTGTCCCACTTGTTGTTGATTCTTCACAAAAAAATACAGTTTTATATCTTTATGTTTGAAGCCTGAAATGTGGCAAAAGGTCGCAAAGTTCAAGGGGGCCGAATACTTTCGCAAGTAACTGTATATATATATATATATATATATATATATATATATATATACACTGTGTACAGTGGTGTGATAATGTTATATGATGCATTGTTTCATCTTTTGATTTATGTGTAATGTAAGTGCGTTAATGTGTTTGGACCCCAGGAAGAGGAGCTGCTGCCTTGGGGATCCATAATAAATACAGAATCAACTGAGTAACCCACACAGACACCAGATAGAAAGGACAAAGACACTCACAGTAACCTGCAGACAGACATAATACAAATAATACAGTAAAATGACCCAGTTCCACAACAGAGACAGCTAAGGCAGGACAAGAGGGAACAGGGACAACACTGTCACTCACCAAGCCAGATATGCATAGTCTGAGATACTACACACCCCCAGGATCCTGTAACCAACCCAGACAGACGCACACATCATAGTCATATACCCCAGGCACAGGCTGCTGGAGATAAATGCAGGCCAGGCAGGACATGGAGGACATAAAGAGCACCATCACCAAGCTAGACATACAGTTGAAGTCGGAAGTTTACATAGACTTAGATTGGAGTCATTAAAACTTGTTTTTTCAACCACTCAACAAATTTCTTGTTAACAAACTATAGTTTTGGCAAGTCGGTTAAGACATCTACTTTGTGCATAACACAAGTAATTTCTCCTACAATTGTTTACAGAGATGATTTCACTTATAATTCAATGTATCACAATTGCAGTGGGTCAGAAGTTTACAAACACTAAGCTGTGGCTTTAAACAGTTTGGAAAATTCCAGAAAATGATGCCATTGCTTTAGAAGCTTCTGATAGGCTAATTGACATTGTTTGAGTCAATTGGAGGTGTGGATGTATTTCAAGGTCAACATTCAAACTCAGTGCCTCGTTGCTTGACATCATGGGAAAATCAAAAGAAATCAGCCAAGACCTCAGAAAATACATTTTAGACCTCCACAAGTCTGGTTCATCCTTGGGACCAATTACCAAACACCTGAGGGTACCATGTACATCTGTACAAACAATAGTATGCAAGTATAAACACCATGGGACAAGGCAGCCATCATACCGCTCAGGAAGGAGACGCGTTCTGTCTCCTAGAGATTAACGTACTTTGGTGCAGAAAGTGCAAATCAATCCCATGACAACAGCAAAGGACCTTGTGAAGATGCTGGAGGAAACAGGTACAAAAGCATCTATATCCACAGTAAAACGAGTCCTATATTGACATAAACTGAAAGGCCGCTCAGAAAGGAAGAAGCCACTGCTCCAAAACCACCATAAAAAAAAGCCAGACTACGGTTTGCAACTGACAAAGATTGTACTTTTTGGAGAAATGTCCTTTGGTCTGATGAAACAAAAATAGAACTGTTTCGCCATAATGAACAACGTTATGTTTGGAGGAAAAAAGGGGAGGCTTGCAAGCCGAAGAACACTATGCCAACTGTGAAGCACGGGGGTGGTAGCATCATGTTGTGGGTGTGCTTTGCTGCAGGAGTCACTGGTGCACTTCACAAAATAGATGGCATCATGAGGGGGAAAATGATGTGGATATATTGAAGCAACATCTCAAGACATCAGTCAGGAAGTTAAAGCTTTCTCGCAAATGGGTCTTCCAAATGGACACTGACCCGAAGCATACTTCCAAAGTTGTGGCAAAATGTCTTAAGGACAACAAAGTCAAGGTATTGGATTTGCCATCACAAAGCCCTGACCTCAATCCTATAGAAGATTTGTGGGCAGAACTGAAAAAGTGTGTGCGAGCATGGAGGCCTACAAACCTGACTCCGTTATACCAGCTCTGTCAGGAGGAACGGGCCAAAATTCACCCAACTTATTGTGGGAAGGTTGTGGAAAGCTACCCGAAATGTTTGAAACCAAGTTCAACAATATAAAAGCAACGCTACCAAATACTAATTGAGTGTATGTAAACTTCTGACCCACTGGGAATGTGATGAAAGAAATAAAAGCTGAAATCAATCATTATCTCTGTTATTATTCTGGCATTTCACATTCTTAAAATAAAGTGGTGATCCTCACTGACCTAAAACAGGGAATTTTACTAGGATTAAATGTCAAGAATTGTGAAAAACTGAGTTTAAATGTATTTAGCTAAGGTGTATGTGAAACCTCTGACTTCAACTGTACATACAAACAGACAGACACTGTGAACCATAACCTACGCCGGTAACCTGGACAAAGGTGGTCATAACCAAACACATACAATACCCCTTACTGAAAGCTACCCCGGCAAATTACAATTGGCTCAGAACAGGGCAGCATGGCAGGCCCTTCAATGTACATGGGGAGCTAACATTTGTATTATGCATTTACATATCTCATGGCTCAAAGTGGAGAAGAGATTGACTTCATCACTACTTTTTATTTTTTTATTTTAGAAGTGTTGACAAGCTGAACGCATGGAGCAGTCCATTTAAACTACTAGCACAGAGCTCGGACGCAAATGCACTCCCCACAAGACATTCCACCAGAGGTCTCTTCACCATTTTCTTTAATATATATATATACAGTGCCTTGCGAAAGTTTTCGGCCCCCTTGAACTTTGCGACCTTTTGCCACATTTCAGGCTTCAAACAAAGATATAAAACTGTTTTTTTTTGTGAAGAATCAACAACAAGTGGGACACAATCATGAAGTGGAACGACATTTATTGGATATTTCAAACTTTTTTAACAAATCAAAAACTGAAAAATTGGGCGTGCAAAATTATTCAGACCCCTTAAGTTAATACTTTGTAGCGCCACCTTTTGCTGCGATTACAGCTGTAAGTCGCTTGGGGTATGTCTCTATCAGTTTTGCACATTCGAAAGACTGACATTTTTTCCCATTCCTCCTTGCAAAACAGCTCGAGCTCAGTGAGGTTGGAGGAGAGCATTTGTGAACAGCAGTTTTCAGTTCTTTCCACAGATTCTCGATTGGATTCAGGTCTGGACTTTGACTTGGCCATTCTAACACCTGGATATGTTTATTTTTGAACCATTCCATTGTAGATTTTGCTTTATGTTTTGGATCATTGTCTTGTTGGAAGACAAATCTCCGTCCCAGTGTCAGGTCTTTTGCAGACTCCATCAGGTTTTCTTCCAGAATGGTCCTGTATTTGGCTCCATCCATCTTCCCATCAATTTTAACCATCTTCCCTGTCCCTGCTGAAGAAAAGCAGGCCCAAACCATGATGCTGCCGCCACCATGTTTGACAGTGGGGATGGTGTGTTCAGCTGTGTTGCTTTTACGCTAAACATAACGTTTTGCATTGTTGCCAAAAAGTTCAATTTTGGTTTCATCTGACCAGAGCACCTTCTTCCACATGTTTGGTGTGTCTCCCAGGTGGCTTGTGGCAAACTTTAAACAACACTTTTTATGGATATCTTTAAGAAATGGCTTTCTTCTTGCCACTCTTCCATAAAGGCCAGATTTGTGCAATATACGACTGATTGTTGTCCTATGGACAGAGTCTCCCACCTCAGCTGTAGATCTCTGCAGTTCATCCAGAGTGATCATGGGCCTCTTGGCTGCATCTCTGATCAGTCTTCTCCTTGTATGAGCTGAAAGTTTAGAGGGACGGCCAGGTCTTGGTAGATTTGCAGTGTCTGATACTCCTGCCATTTCAATATTATTGCTTGCACAGTGCTCCTTGGGATGTTTAAAGCTTGGGAAATCTTTTTGTATCCAAATCCGGCTTTAAACTTCTTCACAACAGTATCTCGGACCTGCCTGGTGTGTTCCTTGTTCTTCATGATGCTCTCTGCGCTTTTAACGGACCTCTGAGACTATCACAGTGCAGGTGCATTTATATGGAGACTTGATTACACACAGGTGGATTGTATTTATCATAATTAGTCATTTAGGTCAACATTGGATCATTCAGAGATCCTCACTGAACTTCTGGAGAGAGTTTGCTGCACTGAAAGTAAATGGGCTGAATAATTTTGCACGCCCAATTTTTCAGTTTTTGATTTGTTAAAAAAGTTTGAAATATCCAATAAATGTCGTTCCACTTCATGATTGTGTCCCACTTGTTGTTGATTCTTCACAAAAAAATACAGTTTTATATCTTTATGTTTGAAGCCTGAAATGTGGCAAAAGGTCGCAAAGTTCAAGGGGGCCGAATACTTTCGCAAGTAACTGTATATATATATATATATATATATATATATATATATATACACTGTGTACAGTGGTGTGATAATGTTATATGATGCATTGTTTCATCTTTTGATTTATGTGTAATGTAAGTGCGTTAATGTGTTTGGACCCCAGGAAGAGGAGCTGCTGCCTTGGGGATCCATAATAAATACAGAATCAACTGAGTAACCCACACAGACACCAGATAGAAAGGACAAAGACACTCACAGTAACCTGCAGACAGACATAATACAAATAATACAGTAAAATGACCCAGTTCCACAACAGAGACAGCTAAGGCAGGACAAGAGGGAACAGGGACAACACTGTCACTCACCAAGCCAGATATGCATAGTCTGAGATACTACACACCCCCAGGATCCTGTAACCAACCCAGACAGACGCACACATCATAGTCATATACCCCAGGCACAGGCTGCTGGAGATAAATGCAGGCCAGGCAGGACATGGAGGACATAAAGAGCACCATCACCAAGCTAGACATACAGTTGAAGTCGGAAGTTTACATAGACTTAGATTGGAGTCATTAAAACTTGTTTTTTCAACCACTCAACAAATTTCTTGTTAACAAACTATAGTTTTGGCAAGTCGGTTAAGACATCTACTTTGTGCATAACACAAGTAATTTCTCCTACAATTGTTTACAGAGATGATTTCACTTATAATTCAATGTATCACAATTGCAGTGGGTCAGAAGTTTACAAACACTAAGCTGTGGCTTTAAACAGTTTGGAAAATTCCAGAAAATGATGCCATTGCTTTAGAAGCTTCTGATAGGCTAATTGACATTGTTTGAGTCAATTGGAGGTGTGGATGTATTTCAAGGTCAACATTCAAACTCAGTGCCTCGTTGCTTGACATCATGGGAAAATCAAAAGAAATCAGCCAAGACCTCAGAAAATACATTTTAGACCTCCACAAGTCTGGTTCATCCTTGGGACCAATTACCAAACACCTGAGGGTACCATGTACATCTGTACAAACAATAGTATGCAAGTATAAACACCATGGGACAAGGCAGCCATCATACCGCTCAGGAAGGAGACGCGTTCTGTCTCCTAGAGATTAACGTACTTTGGTGCAGAAAGTGCAAATCAATCCCATGACAACAGCAAAGGACCTTGTGAAGATGCTGGAGGAAACAGGTACAAAAGCATCTATATCCACAGTAAAACGAGTCCTATATTGACATAAACTGAAAGGCCGCTCAGAAAGGAAGAAGCCACTGCTCCAAAACCACCATAAAAAAAAGCCAGACTACGGTTTGCAACTGACAAAGATTGTACTTTTTGGAGAAATGTCCTTTGGTCTGATGAAACAAAAATAGAACTGTTTCGCCATAATGAACAACGTTATGTTTGGAGGAAAAAAGGGGAGGCTTGCAAGCCGAAGAACACTATGCCAACTGTGAAGCACGGGGGTGGTAGCATCATGTTGTGGGTGTGCTTTGCTGCAGGAGTCACTGGTGCACTTCACAAAATAGATGGCATCATGAGGGGGAAAATGATGTGGATATATTGAAGCAACATCTCAAGACATCAGTCAGGAAGTTAAAGCTTTCTCGCAAATGGGTCTTCCAAATGGACACTGACCCGAAGCATACTTCCAAAGTTGTGGCAAAATGTCTTAAGGACAACAAAGTCAAGGTATTGGATTTGCCATCACAAAGCCCTGACCTCAATCCTATAGAAGATTTGTGGGCAGAACTGAAAAAGTGTGTGCGAGCATGGAGGCCTACAAACCTGACTCCGTTATACCAGCTCTGTCAGGAGGAACGGGCCAAAATTCACCCAACTTATTGTGGGAAGGTTGTGGAAAGCTACCCGAAATGTTTGAAACCAAGTTCAACAATATAAAAGCAACGCTACCAAATACTAATTGAGTGTATGTAAACTTCTGACCCACTGGGAATGTGATGAAAGAAATAAAAGCTGAAATCAATCATTATCTCTGTTATTATTCTGGCATTTCACATTCTTAAAATAAAGTGGTGATCCTCACTGACCTAAAACAGGGAATTTTACTAGGATTAAATGTCAAGAATTGTGAAAAACTGAGTTTAAATGTATTTAGCTAAGGTGTATGTGAAACCTCTGACTTCAACTGTACATACAAACAGACAGACACTGTGAACCATAACCTACGCCGGTAACCTGGACAAAGGTGGTCATAACCAAACACATACAATACCCCTTACTGAAAGCTACCCCTGCAATTTCCACATACTTTATTTATTTTTTTCCCCAGCAAAAATATCTAATCTCATATTATGCAAATACACACTCAAGCAGTTAGCTCAGATTCCTCTCCTCATCTGGGCTGCATCCCACTACTGTAGTGCACTCCATAGGGCTAAGGGTGCCACCCTGGACACACCCCTGGTGTTTTCTGATTGTGAGCACCAGTGACCTTGGTGTTGATCAAATAGAGCATGTGGTATGGGGTCAGAGCCGAACACCTACAGACGCCCCCGAATGAGAACGAACGACGCTGGCGGCCGGAGGAACAGCTGGCAAGCATAGTCAGAGCTAACGAGCAGCTTAGCGCAAGGAAGAAAGGGAATAGAGATAGAAGGAGAGAGGAAGATTGAATGAGAGAGAGAGGGAGAAAGAAATAGCCTGGTGGCTAGGAATTTTAATTAAAGTAGTGTGTTTTAAGTGTTGCATCATGGGACGTGAGGCAGCGACAAACCTCTTTGATTGGATCAATATTTCCCCTCCGCCACAGGGCTCTCTCTGTCGGTAAATGTATCTGAATTATTTTGAAGGTAGATGAGCCACAGCTTAGTGGATAGTAACTACTTTCCTGTCTTCCCATGAAGAACGTTAGCTTGCCTCCCAAATGGCACCCTATTCCATTTATCGTGCACTACTTTCGGCCAAGTGAGCAGTATTTATTTTTTTAAGTACAATGACAGCCTACTGGGGAACTGCCTTGTTCAGGGGCAGAATGACAGATTTTACCTTGTCAGCTCGGATATTCGATCCAGCAACCTTTCGGTTACTGGCCCAACGCTCTAACCACTAGGCTACCTTGAGATGCATACAAAGCTTTGCAAGTAATCCTCAAGGGTAAACGGAACAATGATACACATTTTTTTTAAACTTTATTGACCTTTTCTCATCCAAACCACTCAATGTTGTATTGAACTATTTTGCTCTGAGTGCATTGAAACTCGGTTCAATTGTCTGTTTTAATGTAACACTGAAATCGTTTGTGTATAAAATCATATGTGTTCAGATTACTAAAAACTGCTCTGAATACGCATCTGAAGGTTGGTCAGGGCAAATCTTTGTGAAAGATTCAATAGATTTATATTTTTTCCCCCAGACCATAATAGACAGTCTAATGTGGATCTGTTTTTCTTTGGCGGTAGAGGTGAGGCTTGAAGACCTCGTCAAGGAATGCAATCAATTCAGCATTGGTAGTAATAGAACAGTTAAACAAATATTGGAGGAATTGAGCTAAATCAATTAAAATCAATTGAATAAAATAATCACACAAAAGCCGTCGTGTTATGAAAAGAGAACTACGGAATGCACAAACAATAGTGGATGATTGGCCTTCCTTGAGCAACAAATCACATTCTGAACAAAAAAATAAATAATTTAAGGACATAGAAGAGACACAAATTAGTTTTATTTACGCCTAGTTGCCTTCTAAATAGGACATTATGAGAATTTGGTCATAGCCATAGAAGGGTATTGCACTGTTGTGCTAGTCACATTCTGTACACATCCTGGTTCCTGTCCAATCCACTCCTTTGGTTTGGAGGCTGGTGGCTCTGGCCCTCTACAGCTTTAATCCCCTTGTAATACAATTTAACTCGTCAATTATAGCCTCTTGAAGGACAGGGCAGATCCTTCTGGATCAAGACAATTACAGGAAGCAAAAGAGAGACAAAACATAGTGTTAGTGCATCACTTTATTGTCATAGAGTTTGGGGGTTGTGGAAACTTTTACCTGGTTGTAATCTGACATCTCTATAACTATAAACCAGTTTACAAGTAGGAAGCAACGTCATTATAACGTCCAATGTCAAAATTTGCCAACTGGGTATGATGGTTCACTGACCTCGGTTCAAATAGTGGAAAGCACATTGTCAAAGCATATATAGTAAATTAGAAATAGTTTGTGATTGAAAATGGGGCATTCCAAGGGAGAGAACCCATTAATAGTGTTGCTTTTCCTCACAGTGGCACATACTCTCTAAACCGTATCAATCTTTCTTGAGCAGGTAGCTCAGCAGTCGTTTGCCTTGCATTCCATTGCGAGCCTGGTTTGATCTCTGTATTATTGGAGGGAATCAATGGACGTGAAGCAACACATTTCAAATAAGCGGGACCAAGGAAGGAAGCCAGGGGGAAATACATAGCGCTTTTTGAGTTTTCACACCTCCGATTTCCAATTTGCTGAGCAATAAGGTGAAATGAAAAAGAATCCTCGCCAAGTGAATGTAATTCAAATCTTGACAGAAACATGTTGTAAATGTCTATTAGGTGCCTTGCAACGTTCAAACGATGACAGCGGAGGTGTCTCAAGGTCTCGTGGTAGCTAGATCTCTCGACTGAAAACAATGAAAAAGTAAAAAGGAGGGAAAACAGAAAAGGGGAACAAGGAGAATTCTTGTTCTGCTGTCAAGTGCCTCTGGGGTTAGTTGCTCTAGCTGCCTACCTTGTGAGTGTTTCGAAATTCATTCCAATCTATTCCGCCAAATGTATTACGTGGGCTCGGCTACAGAACACAACTACTACTTCCTTTCGCAGTGCCGAGTTATGTCTTTGAGGCCTTTGAGAATAACAGAGAGCATCTCAGTTCCAGAGCCACAGTGAGGGAACAGAACTCTATACCTTATAGCTTTTGATCTCATCCTCTTAAAATAATCCAAGTAGTGTCAAATCAGCTCATAGTAGTAGAAAAGACCGGAAATGACAACGTTCGTTAGCCAATTAGCTTAAAACGAGCTAATTCTGTGTAATTCCTAGTCTTCTACTCTACAGTATATCCTATCAAACCGATGGCGACTAGTATCAATTTCCCTGTCTGCTTATTCCATGTGATTAATCTAGAAAGCATCTCCTTTGATCTATTAGCCCATTAGGGGCTCAATTTGATATTCTGTTAATGCTAGTCATCCTGCATCTCTCTCGGAGTGGGAGCCATTCGTATACATCTACGTCTCTGACATCAACTCATTAGGCCCGAGCACTCATTGAGTTGCACTTGATTAGATCTGAGAGGTAGTCAGTCGATTAACGATGACTAAACGGGAGCCATTGATTGGGTGAAAACTTGGAGGTGCTAATAGATTTTTAGGGATAAACATCACTGTGAGTGGGTGTGTGAGTGTGACGCCATCATAGCTAGACTTGAGGGGACACTTTGTTCTCTATGCCATGGGGAAGTATTGCTACTCCATTAGACAAAGCCTTGGAAGAGAATCAGCACACCCACACCAGATCCTCTTATTCAAGAGATAAGAGGAATGATGAGTATCCACCATTACAAAGGCTGAATTAAAGAGCCTTAATATAGCTGAAGTACACTTCAATAATCAGGAAATGGAAGAACCAACAAAGACTATTATAATATCGTTTTAAACAAGAGTGTTGTCTGCAAATCATTATTATCATGCTATTTCAAGCAAAGTAAGAAGTGTATCACTTTGCACTTTAAAGCTTGAATTGCATGTATTATAATATCTACTCTAATGTAATTTTAAACATTCTCCCTGCAGTTACGAGACACAACTGCCATGATCAAAAGTTTTAGCCCTCCTTTCACACTTTATCCCAGTGCTTTTACAGTGTTCCGTTTATATGGTATACCACGTCTCTTCCATATCCAAGACCAAAGGTCACAGAGACATTAGACACAGACATCCAGGCACTTTCTCTCCTTAACCACTCTCCAACAATCTGTCAAGAACGATGACTCACGAAAAGGCCCCCGAGAACTGGCCTGCACGCAACTCCAAAATGGCGAACCCAAACGGAGCGTTACCACCGAACACGCTTTTAAAGAGCAAAGTACCCTCGTTGCCGCTAGGGTTGTGGAACGAAATGAGGCTGGCCATTTGGGCTCGACGGTGTGGTGATTGCTGTAAAGCACAGATAAAAGTGTTCCTGGGAAGGGAGAGTGATCGGGCCTAGAATCAGCCACTTGTTAAATCACACGGCTCAAACGAGTCAAAATGGACGCCTAAATGGGATACCTGACAACCCGAACGACTGTAATCATAGTGACTTGACAAGGTCTGTCCTTTCGGAGAGTTGCTGTCATATTCAGAGGCTCCACCAAGGATTATTTCCTAGAAATGTTAGAGAAAGTACATAGCCCCTTAAGGGTCATGGCAGAAATGAAATTTAAAAAACAGCCAGGCTAATCCGTTCCCTGTTTCTTTTCATCTGTTCCCTCCGATTTTGTAGTCGTTTCCTCTTCTCTTTATGTAGGCTACCATGACGGTCCCACTTGGCCAATAACATAATGGAGCCTAAATGCTTCAAATAGTGGTGATCAATGACCATTCAATAGCTTATTTTCATATGCCTCCGAATCACAAGGGCATATTAGTAACGCCGTTTAAAACCACTCACGGTGCAAATATGGTTCAATGATGCACTTTCATCCCTAGGCAGAAATTCCTGTTTCATGACCTTAGCTGTTTTATATCTATATTCCGAAGGAGTTCTTCAGCTACCTACTCTGGCCTGGCAATTAGCTCACTTCCAGGTGAATGTATTGTCATCGCAACAAAGCAAATAACTATCAGTTTTAGTTATGAACATAGAGCCATCTATCTGTGCCTGGTACGTCAAACAAGATGTTCACCTGCCTAGCGCAGGGATAAGAGCGCATCATTTCACCTTTTAACACCGAAGCCTCTTGGAAATGATGCACAATACATTTGCATGCCTTTCCTTTCTGCCTCAGATGAGACACATACACAATTGTAAACAACAAAAACACATCCAGATGCAGCATGTTTTACTGGACTTATATGGCCCTAACTTTATGCACGAGGGGTAAACACCCAAAATTGACAACTGTTCGTAGTTGTCCAAGTTTCATAAATATGAGTTTGCACAAAGTGTAGCCTATTTGGTTTGCATTGTAAACATAGAGTACCAGTCAAAAGGTTGGACACAATCACTCATTCAGGTGGTTTTTCTTTATTTTTCTATTTTCTACATCGTAGAATAATAGTGAAGGCATCAAAACGATGAAGTAACACATGCATAATTGGCTAAGTCACACAAGATGTTAACCTGCCTAGCCAACGCGAAGAGGGCACGACAAAAACTATTCCCCCCCAGGAGACTTGAAAAGATTTGGCATGGTTCCTCAGATCCTCAAAGGTTCTACAAAGGTTGCATCCTCAAAGGTTGCATCGCTGCCAGGTATGGCAACTGCTCGGCCTCCGACCGCAAGGCACTAGAGAAGGTAGTGTGTACGGCCCAGTACATCACTGGGGCCAAGCTTCCTAATGATTACCTCTGTACCAGGCGGTTTCAGAGGAAGGCTCCAAAAAATGGTCAAAGACCACCCTAGTCATAGACAGTTCTCTCTGCTACCAAACGGCAAGCGGTACCGAAGCGCCAAGTCTAGGTCCAAGGGACTTCTGAGCAGATTCTACCCCCAAGCCATAAGACTACTGAACATTTAGTTAAATGGCCACCCAGACTACTTGCATTGCCCCTGCCCCACCCCACCTTTCTACTCTCTGTTATTATCTATGCATAAGTCACCTTCATAACTCTATCCACGTGTATATAAACTAAGCAAAAAAAGACAGGACCCTCTCTTTCAAAGATAATTCATAAAAATCCAAATAACTTCACAGATCTTCATTGTAAAGAGTTTAAACACTGTTTCCCATGCGTGTTCAATGAACGACAAACAATTAATGAACATGCATTTGTGGAACGGTGGTGAAGACATTAACAGCTTACAGACAGTAGGCAATTAAGGGTACAGTTATGAAAACTTAAGATACTAAAAAGAGGCCTTTCTACTGACTCTGAAAAACACCAAAAGAAAGATGCCCAGGGTCCCTGCTCATCTGTGTGAATGTGCATTAGGCATGCTGCAAGGAGGCATGAGGACTGCAGATGTGGCCAGGGCAATAAATTGTCATTTGTCCATACTGCTGCGAGACGTCTAAGACAGCACTACAGGGAGACAGGACGGACAGCTGATCGTCTTTGCAGTGGCAGACCATGTGTAACAACACATGCACAGGATTGGTACATCCGAACATCATACCTGCGGGACAGGCACAGGATGGCAACAACAACTGCCCGAGTAACACCAGGAACGCACAATCCCTCCATCAGTGCTCAGACTGTCCGAAATAGGCTGAGAGAGGCTGGACTGAGGGCTTGTAGGTCTGTTGTAAGGCAAGTCCTCACCAGACATCTCCGGCAACAACGTCGCCTATGGGCACAAACCCACCGTCGCTGGACCAGACAAGACTGGCAAAAAGTACTCTTCACTGACGAGTCGCGGTTTTGTCTCACCAGGGATGATGGTCGGATTTGCGTTTATCGTTGAAGGAATGAGCATTACACCGAGGCCTGTACCCTGGAGCGGGATCGTTTTGGAGGGTCCGTCATGGTCTGGGGCGGAGTGTCACAGCATCATCAGACTGAGCTTGTTGTCATGGCAAGCAATCTCAACGCTGTGCGTTACAGGGAAGACATCCTCCTCCCTCATGTGGTACCCTTCCTGTCGGCTCATCCTGACATGACCCTCCAGTCACACTCCAGCCATTGAGCACATCTGGGACCTGTTGGATCAGAGGGTGAGGGCTAGGGCAATTCCTCCCAGAAATGTCAGAGAACTTGCGGGTCCAAGCTGCATTGTTGGTTAAGGGCTTGTAACTATAAAAGGTCTACACCGGTTGTATTTGGCGCATGTGACAAATAAAATTTGATTGTGATTTGATTTAATCATGTAGTAACCAAAAAATGTGGTAAACAAATCAAAACATGTTTTATATTTCAGATTATTCAAAGTAGCCATCCCTTGCCTTGATGACAGATATGCACACTCTTGGCATTCTCTCAACCAGGTTCAACTGGAATGCTTTCCCAACAGTCTTGAAGGTGTTCTCACATACATTGGGGCAAAAAAGTATTTAGTCAGCCACCAATTGTGCAAGTTCTCCCACTTAAAAAGATGAGACAGGCCTGTAATTTTCATCATAGGTACACTTCAACTATGACAGACAAAATGAGAAAAAAAATCAAGAAAATCACATTGTAGGATTTGTAATGAATTAATTTGCAAATTATGGTGGAAAATAAGTATTTGGTCACCTACAAACAAGCAATGTCTGGCTCTCACAGACCTGTAACTTCTTTTTTAAGAGGCTCCTCTGTCCTCCACTCGTTACCTGTATTAATGGCACCTGTTTGAACTTGTTATCAGTATAAAAGACACCTGTCCACAACCTCAAACAGTCACACTCCAAACTCCACTATTGCCAAGACCAAAGAGCTGTCAAAGGACACCAGAAACAAAATTGTAGACCTGCACCAGGCTGGGAAGACTGAATCTGCAATAGGTAAGCAGCTTGGTTTGAAGAAATCAACTGTGGGAGCAATTATTAGGAAATGGAAGACATACAAGACCACTGATAATCTCCCTCGATCTGGGGCTCCACGCAAGATCTTACCCCGTGGGGTCAAAATAATCACAAGAATGGTGAGCAAAAATCCTAGAACCACACGGGGGGACCTAGTAAATTACCTGCAGAGAGCTGGGACCAAAGTAACAAAGCCTACCATCAGTAACACACTACGCCGCCAGGGACTCAAATCCTGCAGTGCCAGACGTGTCCCCCTGCTTAAGCCAGTACATGTCCAGGCCCGTCTGAAGATTTCTAGAGAGCATTTGGATGATCCAAAATAAGATTGGGAGAATGTCATATGGTCAGATGAAACCAAAATATAACTTTTTGATAAAAACTCAACTCGTCGTGTTTGGAGGACAAAGAACACCATACCTACTGTGAAGCATTGTGGAAACATCATGCTTTGGGGCTGTTTTTCTGGAAAGGGACCAGGACGACTGATCCGTGTAAAGGAAAGAATGAATGGGGCCATGTATCGTGAGATTTTGAGTGAAAACCTCCTTCCATCAGCAAGTGCATTGAAGATGAAACGTGGCTGGGTCTTCCAGCATGACAATGATCCCAAACACACCGCCCGGGCAACGAAGGAGTGGCTTCGTAGGAAGCATTTCAAGGTCCTGGAGTGGCCTAGCCAGTCTCCAGATCTCAACCCCAAATACTTATTTTCCACCATAATTTGCAAATAAATTCATAAAAAATCCTACAATGTGATTTTCTGGATTTTTTGTTTGTCATAGTTGAAGTGTACCTATGATGAACATTACAGGCCTCTCATCTTTTTAAGTGGGAGAATTTGCACAATTGGTGGCTGACTAAATACTTTTTTGCCCCACTGTATGCTGAGCACTTGTTAGCTGCTTTTCCTTCACTCTGCGGTCCAACTCATCCCAAACCATCTCAATTGGTTTGAGGTCAGGTGATTGTGGAGGCCAGGTCATCTAATGCAGCACTCCATCACCCTACTTCTTGGTCAAATAGCCGTATAGGTGCGAAATGCTGTGGTAGCCATGCTGGTTAAGTGTACCTTGAATTCAAAATAAATCACAGATAGAGTCACCAGCAAAGCACCCCCGCACCATCACACCTCCTCTTCCATGGTTCACAGTGGGAACCACACGAGTAGATGATCTGTTCACCGACTCTGCGTCTCACAAAAACAACGGTTGGAATCAAACAGCTAAAATTTGGACTCATCAGACCAAAGGACACATTTCCACATTGCTTGTTTTTCTTGGCCCAAGCTAGTCTCTTCTTCTTCTTGGTTTCCTTTAGTAGTAGTTTCTTTGCAGCACTTCGACCATAAAGGCCTGATTCATGCAGTCTCCTGAACACCTGATATTGAAATGTCTGTTACTTGAATTTTGGGAAGCATTCACTTGGGCTGCAATTTCTGAAGCTGGTAACTCTAATGAACCTATCCTCTGCAGCAGAGGTAACTCTGGTTCTTCCTGTCCTGTGGCGGTCCTCATGAGAGCCAGTTTCATCATGGTGCTTGATGGTTTTTGCGACTACACTTGATGAAACGTTCAAAATTCTTGACATTTTCCGAATTGACTGACTTTCATGTCTTATTTAAAGTAATGATGGACTGTCTTTTTTCTTTGCTTATTTGAGCTGTTCTTGTCATAATATGGACTTGATCTTTTTACCAAATAGGGCTATCTTCTGTATACCACCCCACCTCACAACACAACTGATTGGCTCAAATGCATTAAGGAAATATATTCCACTAATTAACTTTTAACAAGGCACACCTGTTAATTGAAATGCATTCCAGGTGACTACCTCATGAAGCTTGTTGAGAGAATGCCGAGAGTGGGCAAAGCTGTCATCAAGGCAAAGGGTTGCTACTTTGAAGAATCTCAAATATATTGTGATTAGTTTAACACTTTTTTGGGGTATTACATGATTCCATATGCGTTATTTCAGAGTGTCGACGTCTTCACTATTATTCAACCATGTAGAAAATAGAACATATAAAGAAAAACCCTTGAAAAGTAGGTCTGTCCAAACTTTTGACTGGTACTGTACATCATTCAGTTATGACTGCCAGTGAGGCTCCTAGCTTTTCAGGGTATAGAAATGACTTTAGGCTAATTGAGGGGTTTTTCACACCCGTTATCCGTTATTTGCCCTTATGATTTGGAGGCATATGAAAAGACAAACTGGAAATTAGCTATTAAATGTTAAGTAATCATCACCATTTGAAGCATGTCATTTACTAAATATAATTATATTTATGTAATTGGCAAGTGGGAACAATACGGTAGCCTACATAAGGAAAACAGGGAACAAATAAAACATCTGAGGGAATGGATTAAAAAAAAAACTAGGGAACGGATTAGCCTGCAAGTATTTTTGTCTCCACCATGATCCCCAAATGGCTCGGTAAGAAAGTAAACATTTTCACAGCATTTCTAGGCTGCTTCCCCAACATAGTTGATCTCCAAACTGAAATGACTCTTGATGAAAAAATGTATTGCAACAGTGTTGAGTGTTTTGTATGTACATGCTTGTGAGTTCTTTTGGGGGAGTAGGGCGTGTTCAAGATAATTGGCTGTACATAACCATTTTTTCTCCCTCTGGGAAAAAAAATGAATTCATGAGAGCTGCTGTTATGGGCATCATTATTATTACTTTGATAGCAATAGCAGCATTGTACTAAAATAGTTTAAGCATGCATATGTTGTATTCTTCCAAAATCAAGGGGAATATTTTAGAAGCTTACAATACCAGTGAAGAGTGGCACAACTTACAACTTTAATGATCCTTTAAAGATGTTATAAGGAGCGCATAGTTTGCGGGCCTTTCTGTTCTGTTCTTTTCAACTGATTGAAACCAGCACCACTGGTGTGTATTGGAAGTGTGTAGTCTAGGATATTGTACAGGAGAATGATTACCTCGATGGTAGCTTTAAACAGAGACAAACACTCGCCAGATCATTCAACATTCAAAACGTTCCGTTTCATTGACATCCATCAGGCCATATCGTAAACACACAGGGGACGTATAACCAAGATGGATGCCAAAAACCCCACAGAAAGGAGATCATTCAAAAAGAAACAGCCAGGACGAGAGAGGATTTAGGAGGGAAAGAGGGAAGACTCTATAGTGATTCAGGAGGTCTGAAGTGAGTGGAGGAGTGCCATGATTTAAGAAGGATAGAGGGAAGGAGAGCAAATTGAAAAGGAACCAAGGGCATAGTGGCAATCAATGACATATTTCAAAGGGGAGTTCATGGATGGGAAAAAAGTAAGGAGGCAGAGAGAGGGGAGGTGTAGTGGCAGTTCATTGCAAGACAAAGTAGGAGAGAGAAAGAAAGGGAGGAGAGGCGGAAAAGAAAAGCGACAATTTCAGACCCAGGGAATGCATAATGCATAAAGAGGGGGAATTAAATAGAGAGATTGTTTAGAAAAGAAACACAGAGGCATATGGTAGATCCTTGGAGGTTATACAGCATATCAGATACACTGCAGGAAGGCATTTAATGGTGTCACTACAATATCAAAAGTCAAACAATTTGGGTGTGTTCAGTGAGGGGAACTATCCAGAAGGTTGCAGTAATACATATAATGAATAGAGCTGTCACGAATCCCTATTCGACAGACAATAATATTTATTCTAGAAAATACATTTATCATATTTTCTTTAACATTTCACCCTTCTGAATAGACCGCATGGGTGGCGATTAATGACGAATACTGACAGGTGACAGGACTTCATTGCCATTGGTCCATTTTGGCCACTCCTTTCTCTCTCTTCAACAGGAAATAATCGGGGATTTTTTTTTTGCCCCCGGTCTCCCTAGCCCTCTGTTCACTAAGGAGAGGGGACAGCCAATCGAAATGACTCGGCTTAAACACTGTGTTCTCAGCCTTGTTTTCCATTTAAGGAGCGCACACACACACACCAACACGCACATGTGAACGCACACAAACTCAAAGGCAGTTTAGCCACTCCAGTAATGAGAGAGGCAAACAGTCGCTCCTTCATGAGCAGCAGGAGAAACGACCTAAGCAACAGGAAGAGTAAACACCAAAGAAAACATGCTCTCCATTTTTTTTAACCAGACTCTACAGGGGGGCCTACATATGGAAGTGGTGACTCACTGTAAACTGTTCCCTTTGTGATGGTTTGCGTATGGTCTTATATAAAACTCTGGGGGCTGTTTGAAAATGATAAGCATCCTACAGTGGGCCTCAGAAGTCTTCTCTCCTAGGAACATTAAGAGTTGGACTTTTCAAAAGCCCAGACAGATACGCTCTGCAAACAGCTTGGCCTAATCAAACCAACGCTCTCTGCATTTGATCCTGCTCCCTTTGCCCACACATAACCCCAATACAAGGTGTTTGGAGTGTGTGCTCAGAACTCTACACTGGGTTTACCTGGGTGGGTAGGTACAGTACAGTGTGTACAGTGCCTTCAGAAAGTATTCAGACCACTTGACTTTTTCCACATTTTGTTACGTTACAACCTTATTCTAAAATGTATTCAATCATTTTTTCCCCACTAATCTACACACAATACCCATAATGACAAAGCAAAAACAGGTTAAGATTTTTTTGCAAATGTATATACACTGCTCAAAAAAATAAAGGGAACACAAACAACACAATGTAACTCCCAAGTCAATCACACTTCTGTGAAATCAAACTGTCCACTTAGGAAGCAACACTGATTGACAATAAATTTCACATGCTGTTGTGCAAATGGAATAGACAACAGGTGGAAATTATAGGCAATTAGCAAGACACCCCCAAAAAAGGAGTGGTTCTGCAGGTGGTGACCACAGACCACTTCTCAGTTCCTATGCTTCCTGGATGATGTTTTGGTCACTTTTGAATGCTGGCGGTGCTTTCACTCTAGTGGTAGCATGAGACGGAGTCTACAACCCACACAAGTGGCTCAGGTAGTGCAGCTCATCCAGGATGGCACATCAATGCGAGATGTGGCAAGAAGGTTTGCTGTGTCTGTCAGCGTAGTGTCCAGAGCATGGAGGCGCTACCAGGAGACAGGCCAGTACATCAGGAGACGTGGAGGAGGCCGTAGGAGGGCAACAACCCAGCAGCAGGACCGCTACCTACGCCTTTGTGCAAGGAGGAGCACTGCCAGAGCCCTGCAAAATGACCTCCAGCAGGCCACAAATGTGCATGTGTCTGCTCAAACAGTCAGAAACAGACTCCATGAGGGTGGTATGAGGGCCCGACGTCCACAGGTTGTGCTTACAGCCCAACACCGTGCAGGACATTTGCCATTTGCCAGAGAACACCAAGATTGGCAAATTCACCACTGGCGCCCTGTACTCTACACAGATGAAAGCAGGTTCACACTGAGCACATGTGACAGACGTGACAGAGTTTGGAGACGCCGTGGAGAACGTTCTGCTGCCTGCAACATCCTCCAGCATAACCGGTTTGGCGGTGGGTCAGTCATGGTGTGGGGTCGCATTTCTTTGGGGGGCCACACAGCCCTCCATGTGCTCGCCAGAGGTAGCCTGACTGCCATTAGGTACCGAGATGAGATCCTCAGACCCCTTGTGAGACCATATGCTGGTGCGGTTGGCCCTGGGTTCCTCCTAATGCAAGACAGTGCTAGACCTCATGTGGCTGGAGTGTGTCAGCAGTTCCTGCAAGAGGAAGACTTTGATGCTATGGACTGGCCCGCCCGTTCCCCAGACCTGAATCCAATTGAGCACATCTGGGACATCATGTCTCGCTCCATCCACAAACGCCACGTTGCACCACAGACTGTCCAGGAGTTGGCGGATGCTTTAGTCCAGGTCTGGGAGGAGATCCCTCAGGAGACCATCCGCCACCTCATTAGGAGCATGCCCAGGCGTTGTAGGGAGGTCATACAGGCACGTGGAGGCCACACACACTACTGAGCCTCATTTTGACTTGTTTTAAGGACATTACATCAAAGTTGAATCAGCCTGTAGTGTGGTTTTCCACTTTAATTTTGAGTGTGACTCCAAATCCAGACCGCCAAGGGTTGATAAATTTGATTTCCATTGATAATTTTTGTGTGATTTTGTTGTCAGCACATTCAACTATATAAAGAAAAAAGTATTTAATAAGAATATTTAATTCATTCAGATCTAGGATGTGTTATTTTAGTGTTCCCTTTATTTTTTTGAGCAGTGTATAATAATATATATTTTTTAAATATCACATTTAGATAAGTATTCAGACCCTTTAGTCAGTACTTTGTTGAAGCACCTTTGGCAGCGATTACAGCATTGAGTCTTCTTGGGTATGACGCGACAAGCTTGGCACACCTTTCCTCTCTGTCGGGTTGGATGTGGAGCGTCGCTGCACAGCTTTTTTCAGGTCTCTCCAGAGATGTTCGATTGGGTC